>NW_028301090.1:0-180000 GCF_049000335.1 Polistes dominula | reverse complement strand
GCACGAACCCTTCCTCTGTGTGGGACTCACAGACCTTCTGTGACGAAGGCTGAATACTCACTAAACTGGCAAGACCTTACTCCGGGAGACTCCCGGCTCGGGAGCCGCCTTCGCATAAAAACTTCGAGCCGGGGCCACTGAGGCTTAGCTCGCGGTTAGAGCTTCCTTCTGTCTTTATTTTTCATTATGTCTGTTTTCTTTACGCTCTTGGTAGGGTGTTTCGTGGTTCCCATTAGCCTTCTAAGCAACCGTCCTCCTTTTTTTTCGAAGGACGGTGTGTACATAGTTTGCTACAGCTGTCCAGTTTTCCTGCTTTTGTAGCATTTTATCTACGACATTGTCGGCGTTGATTGTTCCGAGCCTTGCTTCCAGCTCTTGTCTCTTCTCCAGCCACTGGGTGCAGCCGAAGAACGAGTGTTCCGCGTCGTCCTTTTCAAAACCGCAGTAGTTGCAGTTTGGCGTTCTTGTTTTTCCCATCTTATAAAGGTATGCCCGATAGTAGCCGTGGTTGGACAGGAATTGGGTGAGGTAAAAGTCAACCTCTCCGTGTTGTCGCTCCGTCCATTCCTTGACGCTTTTGATAAGTCGTGCTGTCCATCTTCCTTTGCGGCTCTCCATCCACCTTTGTTGCCAGAGTTCCCACGTACTGTCGCGGGCCTCTCTTGCGGCTTCTGTGCGACCTTGTCGCTGTTGCGATACGTGTCGAATCCGTCTCTCCCTTGCTAAAAGGTCAATGGGTATTGCGCCTGCTATTACCATTATCGCATCTTCCGAAACCGTACGGTAGGCGCAGGCGACCCTTAGGGCTCCTACTCTTTGGACCTGGGCGATCCGCGACCTCTTTCTTTCGACCTTGAGCTCCTCACCCCATATCTCTGCCCCATACAGCATAATGGACTGGGCGGTTGACATTAACAGCCTGCGTTTCCCAGGTTTTGGACCTCTAACATTAGGCATGATCCTACTTAATGCCTTGACTCTTGTTGCAGCCCTGTCTGCTGCTTGCCTGAGGTGATCCCAGTACGTTAGTTTCCTATCTAACGTCACCCCGAGGTATTTGACTGCTTCCTTAGTCCAAATCTCCTCTTCTTGCACGTTTAGAGGGATGATGGTGTCAATTTCTTTCCTTGTCAGTAGGATCATCTCCGTTTTCTTAGTCGCGAGTTCGAGTCCATGTCTTTCCATCCATGGCCCCACCCTGCGCATCACCTGGTTCAGTCGCATTTGGATGAGCTCGGTAGTGCGTTCGATTATGACTACGGCTACATCGTCGGCGTACCCGACCAGGAACGTCCCTTCTGGCATTTCCTCGCGGAGCAGACCGTCGTATGCCACATTCCACAGATCGGGTCCCAAGATTGATCCCTGGAAGGCTCCTGCTGTTATTTTTTTACGTCTTTCCCCGTCCGACGTTGCGTACGTCAGATACCGGTCATGCAGATAATCTCTTAGTACGCGTAAGAGATAGTCCGGTATCTTGAAAGCGTGCTCGAGTTCCCGCAATATGTCCTTCCATCTGGCTGAGTTGAAGGCATTCTTTACATCCAAGGTCACCAGCAGAACGAGTGGCCTAGCTCCGTGGCATACGTTTCTGGTGCCGAGAACTGCCTCCACCACTTTCTCCACTGCTCCTATCGTCGATCTCCCCTTCCGAAATCCGTACTGTCTATCGGAGAGGTCTCCCGCATCCTGTAGTGCTTTTAAAAGGCGGTTCTTCAGCAGCTTTTCATAGAGCTTCCCTGCTGTGTCCAGCATACATAGCGGTCTGTATGATGATGGGGAGTTTGGCTCTCCTTTGCCCTTGTCAATCAGAGCTAGTCGTGCGATTTTCCATGGTGCTGGGAACACTCCCATTCGCAGGCATGCGTTATACACATTTAGAAGTAGTAGCGGGTGTCTTATCGCGACAATCTTAATGACTTCTGCTGGTATGCCGTCTGGTCCGGGAGCTTTTCCGTTCTTCATTGACTTTGCTGCTGCCTCCAATTCCCGTCCCGTGAAGAGAGGGACTGGCCCTGTGAGCATCCTGTCTGCTTGCTCCATGATTTCTGGGTGCGTCGGGAATAGCGTGTCTACAATGTGCTTCATATTTTCAACGTCCCTGTTCGTAGTGGGTGCGAGCTTCCCGAGCTTGCCCATCACGATTTGGAATGCCCGGCCCCAGGGGTCGTTGTTTACCTCCTGGCATAGGTTGTTCCAGCACTGCTTCTTGCTTGTTTTGATCGCGTTGCGCATCTTCTTTCGCGCGAGCTGATACTCTGCGTATTTCTGACTGGCCTCCTGCCTGTTCCTGGATCTTTGGTACAGACGTCTGTGTCTGAGGCATTGTCTTCTCAGTTCGGCTATTTCCTCGTTCCACCAGTAAGCCGACCGTTTGCCTTTCCATCTTTTCTTCCTCGGCATGGCAACCTCACAGGCATTTTTTAGCAGCTGCATGGATTCTTCAGCTAGTCTGCGCGCTCCTTCTCTTGTTTCTCGTGCAGGAGTTACGTTGCTATTGATAGCAGCGAGGCCGCTTTCCACTTCCCGCGTCAGTCGTTCAGTATTCAACTTCTTGATATTCCATCCTGTGTTTCGTGCTATTTCCTTTGTGGCAGTTCCTTCTATGATGTCGAAGACGATGTATTGGTGGTTGCTACCATTTTCGTCCTCGATCACCTGCCAGCCGACTATTCTTGGCCCGAGGTTCTCTGATGCCAGGGTAATGTCTGGTATCGAGTTGCCGAAACCCGGCCTCCGGAATGTCGTTGTGTTCCCTTCGTTCATTACGAGTAGGCCGAGCCTCGCTGCCATGTCCAGGACAGCCCGTCCTTTGGAGTTTGTAGCGGGCATTCCCCATTCCACTGCTCTTGCATTGAAGTCTCCGGCTATTATAAGGTTGCCTTCCATTTTGTCTCGGATGGTGTCCTCAAGGTGCCCTATTCTCGCTCTGTATTCCTCGATGCCAGTGTTTGGGGAGAAGTAGCAGCTAACGTATGTTATGTCTCCACTATTCAGCCAAACAAAGTGATTCTCTGATCCGCCTGAGTCCTGGCGGATCACTCCCGTTTTAGCCACGCAGATTGCTGCCATTTTGGCGGCATCGCTGAGCCATGTAGGAGGCTTGTGGTTCACGTACTGCTCACTCATGAGCGCTATGTCCACCCCTCTCTCGCACAGCATTTGCGGTAGGAGGGCGTCAGCGTCTTTGGCCCCGTTCATGTTTCCTTGGAGGACTCTGGGCATTATCTCTGGCTTTTTTTTCTACTGTCCAAGACCTGTCTGAAGGCCCTGCATGCTCCTGATCCGGGGACATGTTTTACGTCCCCTCCTGTTTGTAGTCCGCTGCAGAGCACACATCTTGGATCCGTGCCGCAGTCTTTGGCCCTATGGTCCTCCCTGCCGCATCTGTAGCAGAGGTGTGTTCGATCCGGGCCCTTACAGTCGTGTCTGGTGTGCCCGTAGCCCAGGCATTTATAGCACCTTTGTATGACAATTCTTCTTCTAATCCGGCATCTGATCCAGCCGACCACTACTACTCCCTTCTTTAAGAGGGACAGGGCTCCAGTCTCATTCATTTCAGCCAGAGCCATTTTCTCCTGTCGTCGGTTCGGAGGCAGCATCGTTACCTTTAGCTCGCCGAGCTCGTCCGGGTTTTCAGTCGCCTTTTGTATGGCGTGTCGGACTTCCTCTTCCTGGGCGATGGCTTCGAGGTCGAGAATCTCCAGGGTCATCCTTGGCTTCCTCGATTGGACTTTTCCTGCCGCTCCTATCGCCGTTGAGATGGCCTGCGTTAGAGGTTCCTTGTTCTTAGTGTTCTTGGACAGCTCAACTAGGATGCAACCAGATTTTGTGCTGCGGATCCTCGTAACATCTGCTCCGCATTCTTTGGGGTTAACACTGTTGCGGAATGCTCCCAGCACTTCCGCGTATGTTTTCCCTTCCGCTGGCTTGATGAGGATGGCTTCGCTCCTTTGCTTTGCCTTCCTTGGCTTCTTTTCCTTCTTCGCAGATTTTTCTTTCCTCTTCTTTTTTCTTTTTGACGACCTCCGTCCATTTGGTGGTTTCGGTCGTCGTCGCCTCTTGCCTCGGTCTTTTGAGGCTATCTTCAGGGAGCTGCGGGGGGCTTGTGGCTCCTCTTTTGTTTGTGCCCACTTCAGGCACAGAGTTAGCCCGTAGCCGCTGAGAGACTCGCGCGGGGATCCTCGCTCCTTCATTGGCCTTTGCTCGAGTTTTGTACAGAAATTCGAGGCTGTCAATGATCTCCTCCAATTTCGGGAGTCCTTGCTTGATAGCGTTGTTAACATTTGGCTGTCTCGTCACAGCCGCCTTCATATTAGCAAGGAGGGATCTCGCTTGCGCGAGTTTCTCTCTCTCACAATTCTGTGGTGTCTCCTTCGCAGGCTGGGCATCTTCTCCTTTGTCGCTTTGCTCAGCGATCTTTCTTCCGTCTTCTTCCATTTTTTTATTTCGGTTTTGATTTTGTTTTTGTTTCTCCATAAATTTTCTTTATTACTCCAGAGTGTCAGGCCGTCTCCGAACGCGGTGTCTCAGGAAGTTGGGGGGTGATCACCCTCGCAACTACCCCATTGTTGCGAAAGCTTTTGGCTATAAGGGCGGGAATTAGTCATCCGTCCTTGCCGTTCACCTGCTTCCTTCATCAACATCCTGACACTCCCGTGGGTGCGACGCGTTGACGCCGGGAGTTTCCACGGGAACTGCGCTGTACGCATCATCCAGCACATCCCTTTCGGGTAGCGTCAACGTACTCGCTGGTCCTCGTGACCCTTTTTTTTTTTTTTTTTTTTTTTTGGACAGGAGGAAAAATCTTCCAAAGACCCCCTGGGCCCGGTACCCAGAGGAGTGTCGGTTTCGATGTACTACTACATCGCCTACCGACTAAAAAACCTCCTGTTTCCTTTCACCAGTTGGGAGTGGACGGGCAGTATTTCCACGCAGGTGGATTCCCGTCACCCTGTGTCCATCCCGAGCGATCTGGGGCGGTATTTCCCCGATCTCGTCCATTGATACTAACGCGGATAAGGCGCTAGTATGCCAATATTCCTCGATATATGTCACCCCTCAATAGAGATTAACCCCAGAGTTGTGACTTTCCTGCCAGGATGACTAGCTTTGTTACCCGCCTTACCCCGTTAACGGCGCAGTTGCAACTCCAGTCCTGACGCCATGCACATATTGTGCTTATTCTCCATATACTTACAGCAGCGCTCTAGGATGGACTAGACGCTGCTGGGGTTGGCCGAAGCCTCGCCCGCGGCGGCCGCATTGGAGTCATACTCCTTTGCGGACCCTCACGCAGGCTCCCAGGCACTCTGCGTCTCTCTCTTCTTCTCTCTTCCTCCTCCTTCGCCTTTATAACGCGTTCTGCGAAGGATTGGAAGGCGGACCACCCCTCCGGAGTATCCAGGGAGGCCCTGATTATTTCCGGGAGTGTGGGCCTTCCCGCTCCTATTGCAGCAGCTAGATTGTCTCTGGCGTCACCCCATGCCGGGCAGTCGAGCAGCGTGTGCTCCACATCGTCGCACGGTGCCTCGCAGTGGGAAGCACTGCGTGGACTCCCTTTTCCCCATCTTATGTACGTATGCCGAAAAGCATCCATGACCGGTCATCAGCTGGTAGGTGGGAAAGGTCGACTCAATAGAGTGTGGCCTCTCGACCCACTCAACCAACCTATCGGCCAGAGCTTCCCTCACACGTACCCCCGTTGCGACTGGGTAATCCAGTAGCCCAAGCTCTTCTTCCCTCCATGCTGCGATTGCACCGCGCCTGGCAAGAACCCCCAGCCTTGCCTTAGTGCCTGGAAGGACGGGTCCCTCCAGATTCCTAAGGGCGGCATAGGCCTCCGCCAGCCGAGGGGCCAAGTGATCGAGGGGAATAATCTTTTTTTTTTTTTTTTTTTTTTTTTAAAGTTTTTTATTTGTTTAAGAGTGTACAGTAACATATAAAATATATAAATTGGTACAAATAAAACTACTAACAAAAACCATACATTTACTGTCCTATTAGACTAGACAATAGTTTGACCCATTGGGTAGGGCGAACTCGCTATTGCACGGTGGCTTATTTCTAAGAGATTTGTACTATGCTAAAACTAATAGTAAAAGGCACATTCGCCGGGGGTTACTTTGTGTGACGGTGGATGCATTACGAGAAAAATTAACGAAAAAACTCGTATACTCTGTTTAAAATTATAAACTAGCCTTAATACTAGTGGGGAATGGGGTATATTTACAAGGGGGAGTATATGCTTAAATCTAACGATCACAGTGTGGGCGCTTATTATATGTACGCTTGCCTACTGTTATACTTTGACGAGTTTGTAACGAGATCAAATGTCTTTGGTTTCGCTTATACTATAATATTTACTATATCAATTGACTTAGTATGACAGTCTTTATGGGCGATGCAGGCTGAGTTTTCTTCTCCTGATATCCTCGATGAATCTGGCGTCTTCTGCAAGCCACCAATATCTATTTGACTTGAGTCTGTGGAAGTCATTGATATCTCTGTTTGGAATCGTTGTGGAGTATTTTAAATATCGGCTAGGGGTATTGGCTAGGTTCCGGGGAATGGATTTATTGGATGGATTTCTGGAAGTGTGGTAAAGGATCGGTATGTTTGATTCATTCTGTAGGTAACCTAATGTGTCAAAGAACATGAACGCATGTGGCGGGATGTAGCCTGAGGTTGCTTCGTCTTGGAAGTTTTTGAGTCCATTTTGGCTGAATTCTCTTAGGTATTTGTTGTCTATGGATTTTAGTTGAGCAAAGTATTCCCTGTTTATTTTTAGTAGGAAGTTATCGATGCGGGGGATATTTGCTAAATTGTAGATGGTTCTATTGTTAACAAAGTCGTCTGAGTTGCGTTTGCGGAAAACGTGGAGACATACTCGGAGACAGTGTCTTTCGAATTTGCGCATTTTTTCCATAGTGGAGGCGCTTAAGTTCCACCAGATTGGGGAAGCATAGGTAATGATTGACCTGATCAGTAGTAGGTAACAAATTACTTTGGCTCTAGGATATAACGTTTTGTTGAAGAATAGTCTAGAACTAGCCTTAAATGCAGCCTTGGCTTTTTGGATCTGGTTTGTTACGTGGGGCGTTAGTCTTAGTAGGTAGTCTAATGACATGCCTAGATATTTAACATTCTTTCTGTTTTGTATTGGGTGCTTAACGTTGTTGTCATGGATATGGATTTGGAAGTTTTTAATTTCTAGTCTGGTTTTTTTGCCTAGGAATCTGAGTGGTTTATGGAATAGGATTGTTTCGCTTTTAGCTGGGTTGATTTTTAAGTTCCATTGTAGGTATCGATGGTTGATTTTATTTACTAAGGTTTCTAGATTGGATTGGACCGTCAGAGGAGACTTGTCGCCATATAAGATTATGAGGTCGTCGGCAAATGCTGCGGAGTAAGAATTGTTGTTAATGTTTAGTGGGTGGAGGTTTGGGATTGCGTGAGTGAATATGTTAAATAGCTCTGGCGAATTTACTGTGCCTTGCATAGGGCCTTCAATTATATTGAAGGTAGCAGAAGAGAATGTGTCTCCATTCCATGTTACGAATTTCCTGTCCTTGGTCATGTTCCAGACCAAGTGTATTAAATCTTCAGGAAATTCGAGGTTGTTTAGGATATATATGAGACCATTTATCCAAACTGAATCGAAGGCTCGTTCTAGATCTATTAGGCATGCACCTATCACCTCTCCTCTATGAAGATGTCGATTTATGTCCGTGATGATTTTGTGTATAGCATGAGTTGTGGAGTGGTTCCTTTTAAAACCGAACTGGTTATCAGGAATTATATTGTTCGATGAGGAGTGTGATTTGATTATGTTATTAATGACAGCCTCAAACGCTTTACTGATTGCTGGGGTTAGACTGATTGGGCGGTAGCTGGCTACGTCCTCGGGTGGTTTATTCTTTTTGAGCAGAGGCAGGATTTTGGATTTTTTCCAGGATTCTGGAAAATATCGGTTATTGAGGCAGTTATTGAATATGGTTGTGTAGTCGCGTATTATAGTGTCAGGTAAGTGTTTTAAGACTATTGGGGGAATGTTGTCTAGACCAGATGAGGTTTTGTTTGGTAGTGAGGAGATAATTTTATGAACTGGGGTTATGTTGTGAAAATATGTGTTGTTAGCCTGTTGTGAGGGGTAGAATGCTGGGTTTGTTTCACTGAATTGGGTAATAGTTAGTTTCTGTTGCTCCCCTATTTTTAAAGTGATTTGTAAGTCTTTCTACTTTTGTGTCGACTGTTCTTTTGAGGGCTGTGCCATTATTTAAGTACCTAGGAGCATTTATGGTTTCTAGGAAGGCTCCTATCGTATTGAGGATGTCTTGTGGGTTTTGTAGGAGGTACTTATTATCAATTACGGGTAATTCGGATGTGTTACAATTGAAACGGTGTAGCAAGTGATTTTTGTTAAGATCTATTGAGATAGTGTTGATGGATATTGGCTTTTTTGGTCTGAAAAATCTATTTAGCTTTGGGAAAAAGGATTCGGAGCTCCTGTGGTTTATTGATTTAAACTGTGTGTCCCAGTATTTTACGTAGGCTGTTCTGTATTCGTTCTTAAGTATGTCATTAATTTTGTGTATGAGGTATTTGAGATATGGTGGGGAGTGTTGGTTGTTGTGTGGATATGTTGTCCTGTAAGATTTGTTGAGGGATGAGACGAGGTATGATTTGTATTTGTGTAATTTTTTGATTTTAAAATTGACGTAATTAAGAACATTGTCTTGTGGTTTGTATTTTGGTACATATTTTTCAATTGCTTTTATGATTGTCTTATCAATTTCTTCTATCATTACGTTAATTTCTGTGTTGGTGAGGTTGGTATTGTGAGGTACTGGGACATTGTAAATATTTTTGAGTTTTCTAGTAAAAACTGACCATTTTGTTTTTTTGTAGATGTATCTGTGATTTGCGGAGGGATTTGTGTGATTTAGATTGTCGTCAAGGCTGATGTTAATTACGAGAGCTTTGTGGTTACTATTGTAGTTGCAGGTTTCTATTTTATTATTAACTAGGTTGCTGATTGGGAGTCTATTATCGGCTATGCAGAGGTCTAGGAAGAAGTTGGCACTGGGGAAGGTGGCCGTGGATGGTGGGTAGATTTTTGTCCTGTATTGGATGCCATTGTTTTCTTCCCATCTTTTGAGAAGCTTGCCCTTAATTTTTGTGGTAGTGTCTCCCCAAAGGATGTTACGTGCATTTAGATCTCCAGCCATTAAGTAGTAATTGTTAGGGTTGTTTAGTTTTAAGCTATTGAAGAGTTGTTCGATTTCGGTGGTGAATATTTTGTTATCTTTATTATTGGCATAAAGTGCAATGATGAATATGTTTTTATTGTTAGTTGTTGTTAATTTAATTATTGTATATTCTAGGATGGTGTTGTTTCTGGATGAAGGGGAGTAAATTATTTGATGAGCTATGTTGTTTTTTATAATGATTGCAGTACCGCCGCCTCTGGTACTGTTGGGTCTGTCTGTTCTTATGATATTGTGATTTTTGAATTGTATTTTATGGTTTTTGTTTAGTTTGGTTTCACTGATTAATGAGATGTCGAGGTTATTGGTTTTGATGAAGTTGAGAAGTTCATATCTTTTACTGAGGGATATAAGGGAGTTAACATTAATGGCTGCGATTTTGATACACTTATTAGCGATTATTTGATTGTTATCTGTGTGGTTGGAAGTGGCAAAGCTACTGGTATTAGTCAACATATTCGAGGCTTGTGTTGAGATATTCGAATATGGTGTCAATTCGCTTAGTGTTGTTGTTAATCGCTGTTTGTATTTAGTTTAGTTTGTTGTTAATTGCTCTGTCTATTTGTTGCTCTATGCGGGTGAGAAATGATTCAAAATTGAAGTTGTTATTGTTGTTGCTAGTGTTATAGATGACATCACTGCGGCTGTTATTGCCGAAAAGGTGTTCGTTTGTGTTTTTGGTACTGAACCATGCGTTTTGTGTGTTATTGAGGTTTTGGATGCGGTTAGGGATGTTATTTCTTGCTGGTATGTTATGTTGAGTGTTAGGGTTGGCTGGGTGGGGTGTGGTGGCTTTGTCGACGTAATTATTAATTAGGTTTATGCGTTTAGTTCTTTCTAGATTTTTTGAAGCGCGATTATCTACATGTATTTTTCTCGCGAACTTATAATAAGGGCAGCCTTTGTATGAGGCTGGATGTCCTGCGCTTTGGCAGTTCGCACAGTATAAAGTGTTGAGTTCGTTTATGCCCTTCGGGATTGTGCATTTTCCCGGTTCATGGTCTTTGCCGCATTTGACGCATCGGTATCCCAGTGAACAGTTAACGCTAGAATGTCCGAAACGTTGGCATTTTACACATTAGAAGAGACCTCTCCTTTTGAGAGGTTCCCAATAGACTCTTTGCATGTCTAAGTGTCTAATTTTCGTGATACTTTGGGTATCACTATCATTGCTTAGTTGAATTAAAAAATGTTCTTTCTCGCTATTTTTGTGGAATTTAATTTTTGATACCTTTGTGATGTTAGTGTTAGGCAAGTTAAAGCTGAGCAGATCGTTTTTGATGTCCTCGGCTGAAACATTGCCTTCTATGCCCTTGAGAACTAAGTTTTTAGGTTTCGCGCTATTTGGCGTATAGGTGTAGAATTTAAATTGATTAACCTTACAGATGTTGATAGTGTCTTTATAGGTGGAGAGTGACGAGGCAAAGATTGTGCACGTGTCACTATCTGTCTTTTTTATAATAAGGTCTTTTAAATTCATTTTTTTGAGAACACCTTTTATGTTCTCGAATTGTATATCACATACGTAAATCGGCGGTGGACGGTTCTTGCCGCGTCTGGGTTCTTCCCCCCTTCGCTCGGCGAGGGGTGCCCTCTGGCTTTGGCTGGGGTGATGTTCCGTCGGTGTTGCAGGGTTCATTGTCCTGCCCTCTGCGCGGTGGAGTGGAGTGGCGCTACTGGTCGTTCCGATATTCCTTGTCGGCCTAGGTGGCGGTAGGGCTGGCCATGGTGCAGTGGCCGGTTGTGTGCTGTGTTCCCTCCCTTGGTTGGCGTCCTGCTCGATGTCTTCGTAGTCCAGCAGGCGCGCGTATTTGTTTTCAATTTGAATCTTAGCTTTGTCCGGTAATCGCGGTTGTCTAGCCACTCTTTTCGGTTCGTTCCATTCGGACGACCGTTGGTGGTCGCTTTGTTCGGTGCGTATTTGCGATGTTGTTGCACTTGTTGGCGAGTTTTCCAATGGTCTTTTTCTCGCTGCGGCTAAATTTGGTGCTAGGCCTGTCGGTGTTGTTGGTCTATATCCAAGCTGTTTTCTTGCTTGGATAAATAGTTTGTCCAGTGGAGTTATTCCTTGTCCTTTTGTCTGTTTATACCGGTTATCGTGCAGTGCTGAGCCAGGAGCTCTTGGTGGGGAGCATTCTTGGTGTCTTGCCTTTGTGTTGTCGTTTGAGGCCATTGTTCTGTCTAGCACTTCATTTGATTCCTCTTCAATTTCCATATTGTTAATTATCTCCCGCGATATTAGGCTCGGAGGGGTGTTTCGGGGAAGCAGGGATTACACATTTTTCTCGCCCGATTTTACGTGTTTGTTATGTGCATTTACTGTTTGTTTTTCAGTAACAAGGGAGGGTGATGAAATTAAAAGATAAAAAAAAATAAAAGATAGTATAGAAATAAAGCAGGGGTATGAGAAAGAAGGAAACCCAATTGTTACCCTCGATATTGCACTCGATATTGCACTTGATTGTCCGAGATGTATTCGCAAAGCACGAGCTACCTGATCCGTGACCGTACGCTTCGAACGCTTGACCATCACTGCGAGGGGAATAATCCCTGCAACCATCATGACCGCATGGAAGGAGGCCGTCCGGTACGCACAGCACACACGGATGGCGATTCTGCGCAATAAAATTGAACACACATATATAATATTATAATTATAAATATTATATTTCGCCTGCCGAAACCCGGAATTGAACCAGGGACATTTAGATCTTCAGTCTAACGCTCTCCCAACTGAGCTATTTCGGCACATAGTCCTCGTGACCCTGCCGTAACCTGGCTGCAAGCCCTTACAGGGTGCTGACATCCGGGCCAGATGAGCCCTGGATTTTTTTTTTTTTTTTTTTTGGGGGGGGGGAGGTTGTACTCCTCCTTCTCACGTATTTGAAATTTTTCCTTTGTCTATCTCCAGACAAACTCTGTGATAGTTTTCCTAACGCTTGATCTCAGCTGAGTCGTTAGGTTTAAGTTCAGTGTTTGCTTGTTATTTACAGTTTCTTTTAAATAAACATTATACTGTTATTTACCTGTAAGCTTTGTTCTTCATCTGTTTATGTTTTTACTTATGATATGTTCTCTGTGGAAGTTACCGATGTTTACCTTTTTTGGTGTTATTCCCATGTCATTGTTTAAGTTATTTATAATCTCTTTGTGTATATTTAACGGTTGGTCGTTAACTGTTATTTCAAAAATTCTATCCATCAAGTGTAATTAATGAAATTATGCATATGATATATAATATCTAATTTTCCATCTGCTTTTGGTTTCGAGTATTTAATAGAATATTTTTCGAAAGTATTGTATTATAATGAGTTTTTCATTTATCTAGAATCTTTGCTACGTTATCTTTTCAAATAAAGACAAAGCGTTACTCACTTTGCATGTCTTTGCTCCTCCTGAGCATTAATTTTGTGTGGGGGTGATGTGGGGGTGATGTTCACTTTTCCACCTTTTTCAGATTTCACATCTCTTTTTACGCGCCTGTACTCGTTTCTTTCGCAGCAGGTTACGTGAAAATTCATGTGTACCTTTTGCGAAGAATACGAAGTTATCGGCTCGACGGCAAAGAAGCGTGCTTTCGCTTCGACGGCTGCGCGCGTACTCCCGTTATTATTATTGTTATTATTGTTATTATTATTGTTATTATTGTTATTATTATTGTTATTCTTTTTATTATTGTTATTATTGTTAATATTGGTATTATTATTGTTATTATTGTTATCATTGTTATTATTATTCTTATTATTATTGTTATTATTGTTATTATTATTGTTCTTATTGTTATTGTTGTTATTATTATTGTTTTTATTATTGTTGTTTTTTGTTATTATTATTGGTAATATTGATATTATTATTGTTATTATTGTTATTATTGGTATTATTATTGTTATTATTGGTATTATTTATTGTTATTATTGGTATTATTATTGTTATTATTGTGTATTATTATTGTTATTAGTTATTATTTTTTTATTACTGTTATTATTATTGTTATCATTGTTAATATTGTTGTTATTATTGTTATTATAGTATTATTATTATTATTATTATTATTATTATTATTATTATTATTATTATTATTATTATTATTATTATTATTATTATTATTATTATTATTATTGTCGTTATTATTACTGTTGTTATTGTTGTTATTATTATTATTATTATTATTATTATTATTATTATTATTATTATTATTATTATTATTATTATTATTATTATTATTGTTGTTATTATTGTTATTATTATTGTTTTTATTATTGTTATTATTATTGTTATTACTGTTATTATTATTGTTATCATTGTTATTATTATTGTTATTATTGTTACTATTATTGTTATTATTGTGGTATTATTGTTGTTATTATTGTTATTATTTTTATTGTTATTATTTTTGTTATTATTGTTATTATTATTGTTATTATTGTTATTATTATTATTGTTATTATTGCTGTTATTATTGTTATTATTGTTACTATTATTGTTATACTTGTGGTATTATTGTTGTTATTATTGTTATTATTTTTATTGTTATTATTTTTGTTATTATTGTTATTATTATTGTTATTATTGTTATTATTATTATTGTTATTATTGTTATTATTATTGTGTTTATTGTTATTATTATTGGTATTATTTTTATTATTGTTATTATTATTATTATTTTTTATTATTATTATTATTATTATTATTATTATTATTATTATTATTTTTATTGTTGTTGTTATTATTTTTATTATTAGTGTTGTTATTATTATTATTATTGTTTTTATTATTGTTGTTGTTGTTGTTGTTTTTTTTTTTTTTTTATCGTGGTAAATATTAAGGGCAAATCTTTTATAGACCATAGGCGTCGGCCCTGCCCTCACAGTCAAGGATCGCCCCTCGACGTCAGAGGCAGAGTCGACCCCCGTGTGCTGAACTCTCGTCTCGTCCTTTTGTCCGAAACGCATATCAGCTAAACCCCCCCGCCGCTGTTCTTTCCTTGTTCAGGCGAGGGGAAAATCCACTTCTGTCCGCGTAGTCGTCCGCGTCTCCCCCCAACCAGGGATTGCTTTAGTATTACTTCTGGTTGGGGGTCTTGCCCGTGTGTCGTTTTGTTATTTGTCTGTTGTGTTCTGTGTGTCGTTCAGTCTGTTTTATTGCGTCAGGTCCGTCATGTCAGGCAGCCGTCCGCGTTCTTCCGTCTTAGAATAGTCTCCGTATATGTGGCGACTAATTGCCACCAGTCATTTCCGTAGAGCATCACCTCCAGAATGTTGTCAGGGGTGATGTCTCCCACGGTCGCTTCGAGTCTCCGTCTTAGGTCAGTCCAGCGGTCGCATGCGAAGAAGGTATGTTTCGCGTCGTCTCGTTCGTGTCCACAGTATGTGCAGTTTGGTGTCTGTACTTTGTTCATTCTGTGGAGGTATTGTCGGAAGTACCCGTGTCCTGTCAGGAGTTGTGTTACGTAAAAGTTTACGTCCCCGAAATCTCGTTTTGTCCACTGTCTTAGGTCCTTGATGAGTCGTCTTGTCTAGTTGCCTGTTCTTTCTTCCGTCCAGCGCTGTTGCCACGCGCGCATAGTGTTGTCCCTTTCTGTCGATTTTGCGTCCTGTAGTCTTGTGTCTGCGCTTCTTCCGTAGATCCTCTTGCGCTCAAAAGCAAAAAGATCTGTGGCGTCTCGCACCAGCGCAGTGCCGACATCTCTTGGCCAACAGCGCGCAGCTGTAGCAGCGCGCGCAGGAAAAGTGCTGACATCTCTCGGCCGCCGGCACTAATATACGCAAGCACCTCGTGACGCGGCTCCGCAGGGGCATCTGATTGGCCTGACCACGCCTTTGATTGGTCAGAGCGGAAGAGTGACCACGGCGACTGTTGCTATCCCCACTTTCGGATGCCTGGATCGCCGTGGCGGTACACACGCAGGAAGAAACACTTCACTTCTGCTTCGTCCATCGCACCGTCCGGTCGCATTCTTCTCATCGCGCTCTTGTGTACTTATCTCTGTACGTGACCACGTGGCACACCACGCCGACAAATAAAATATCGTCCTACGGGATCAAAGAAATAATTGGAAATTCCTTTCCTCCACACGGAGTCTCCTAGGCCCATTCCTTTCTCCGCAGCCGTTCCTCGCGTCAGTGTGAACGCGCCTAGTAACTTAGGGAAAGAAATTCCCAAATTGGTGACCCCGACGTGATCCCGAGGACCATCTTCTCAGCACCACGTGCTCTCCACACCACTGGATTCTCAGCACCACGTGCTCGGCAACACCACGTGTTCTGCATCACCACGTGCTCATCAACGCCACGTGCTCTCCGGCGCCATCTTTCTTCGCGTGAGTACCACATTCTCCTTCACTACCGGCACCTCTTCGCCTTCAAAAGGAAAGAAAAGAGAGGAAGATGCCCATCACACGCGCCGAGGCTTCCCAGCGCGACACCGAGCGCCAGAATACGGCATCGGCCACTGCGCCGACCTCCGACGTCTTGACCACCGCCTGCACACGCGCCGAGGCCGGCCAGCCCAGCGACGCCGGACGCCGACCTGCCCGCTATCCACCCTTCACGCGTCGCCACCCGGACCTCTGGTTCATGCAGCTGGAGGCCATCTTCATGAACCACGGGATGCACTCGGACGACGAGCGCTACTACGTCGCCTTAGCAGAGTTGGACCAGGACACGATCGAGGAGCTCCAGGATGTGCTGAGGACGCCACCCGCTACCGGTAAATACGAGCAGCTGAAGAAGCACGTCATCGCTCGTTTAGGCGACACCGTGGAGAGACGGCTGCAGAAGCTGTTCTCCGGCCTCACTATGGGCGACCGCTCGCCGTCTCAGCTCCTTCGCCACATGCGCCACCTCGCAGGCGACAACGTCAGTGACGACGCCATCAAGGTCCGGTGGTTCGACCTCCTGCCTCCGCAAATCTCCCAGCTGCTGCGGCTCTTGCAGACCATGGACCTGGACGAGCTCGCCGCCAGGGCCGACGGCGTCTGCGAGTTCGCGCCGGGCGTCTGTGCTACCCGACAGGGGCGCTCTCTCTCTCCGCCAGGCACCGCCCTACCCGGGCCCCCACCTCGGCGGGACAACGGGGACGGGGAGCATACGGCGATGCACGCGACACTCGCAAACCTGACCTTCTCTAACAATCGGATGGCCGAGCAACTCAACCGGATGGCCGATCAACTTAACCGGACGACTGATCAACTTAATCGGACGACCGATCAACTCAACCGGATGGCCGACCAATTCCACCGGTTGACAATCACCCTCGGCGGTCGATCACGCTCTCGATCACGCTCCCGGCCACGCGCAGCCGGGGGGCGCCACGTCAACGAGATCGCCTTGGTGTCGCTACCACCGGAAATTCCAGGAGAGGGCTCTAAACTGCACCCCACCGTGCAGCTACGAACAGGACAGGGCGTTAAACGAGTAGCGCCGCCGCACAACTTGGCGGTACACGGTGGCGCCGCTCGATCCTTCTCGGACTTCCGCCTCCACGTTCACGAGAGCTCGCTCAGACAAGCGATGCTCATCGACTGCGGCTCCGTGGTATCACTCCTGCCGCGCCGCCTGGTTTCCGGACCGTTGTCCCAGGACAGTCTCCAGCTCATCGCGGCCGACAGGTCACCGATCCCCACTTATGGACGACGCCTACTTACGCTCACCCTGGGTCTGCAACGCGAGTTCCCCTGGGTATTCACCGTCGCCGACATGCCCGTACCCATCCTAGGAGCGGACTTCCTCAACCACACAGGCCTCCTGGTGGATATTCGAAGGCAACGACTGATCGACCCGGCCTCTTCCAAGGAATCAACGATGCACTACCGGAAGGCTTCCGTTCACGGGGTCGACGCCATCGCGGGACCCTTGGATCTCCACTATCGCACCGCCTACGACAAGCTGCTCGCTGAGTACGCAGACCTCGCCCAGCCCTCGGAGAGGGGAGCAGCGCTTCAGGGCTCCTCAGTGGTGCATCGCATCACAACCTCCGGACCGCCTGTCTTCGAGCGACCGCGCCGCCTCTCCGGCGAGCGCTTAGCAGCGGCGAAAGCCACGTTCGACCGCCTCCTGCGTCAGGGAGTCATCAGGCCTTCGTCAAGTCCATGGGCCAGCCCTCTGCACCTGGTGGAAAAACCTACAGGCGGGTTCCGAGCTACGGGCGACTTCCGTCGTCTCAACGCCATCACGCTTCCGGATCGCTATCCCCTTCCTGTCATCGAGGACCTACTCGAGGATAGCGGCGGCTGCTCGGTCTTCTCGGTACTGGACCTCCAGGAGGCGTACTTCCAGATTCCGATGGCCAAGGAAGACATCGAGAAAACAGCGGTCACGACGCCGTTCGGACTGTACGAGTTCCAGAGGATGCCGCTAGGTCTTCGGAACGCATCACAGACGTTCCAGCGGTTCATGGACTCCTTACTCCGGGACCTACCGTTCGTCCGAAGCTACATCGACGACCTTTTCATCCGGTCCGCCTCGCACGAAGAACACCTACGTCACCTACGGATGCTCTTCGACCGTCTACGGGAGGCCGGCCTATCCTACAAGGTGGACAAGGTCCAGCTCGGACTGCCCAGCGTCACCATCCTGGGCTACCAGGTCTCTGCCAACGGTATTCGCCCTCCGGAGCGCAAGATCGACGCCATACGGAACTACCAGAAGCCTACCACACCAAAAGGCCTGCGACGCTTCCTGGGCGTCATCAACTTCTTCAGGAGGAGCTTACCACACGCTGCTCACATCCAGGCGCCGCTCAACCAGCTTCTTCGGGGTCTTCCCAAGAGCAGCCGGCGTCCGCTGGTTTGGAACGACGCAGCAGATCGAGCCTTCGAGGACGCACGACGCAGCCTTGCCGGAGCAGTGGAAACCGCTTTCCTGTCGCCTACTGCTCCTCTTCGGCTGGCTACCGACGCATCCAGCACGGCCGTTGGTGCCGCGCTCCTACAATTGGTTAACGGTGAATGGCAGCCTGTCGGTTTCTTTTCACAGACGTTGTCACCAACGCAGGCTCGCTACAGCACCTATGACAGGGAGCTCCTAGCCGTCTTCCTGGCAGTTCACCACTTCCGACGTATCCTCGAAGGTCGTCCATTTACAGTATTAACGGACCATCGTCCGCTCACCTTCGCGGCCAACCAACCCTCGGACAAGGCCTCACCACGTCAACAACGTCAGCTGGACTTCCTACTTCAGTTTGACGTCACGTTCCAGCACGTGGACGGCGCAGACAACGTCGTCGCCGATGCTCTCTCCCGGACAACGGAGGACGCTCCAGCTCCGGAGGGGCCCACAAGCGCTGCTACGTCATCGCCGACGCCGCCAACCTCAACCTGCGCCACCATCAGCTTGCCTTCGGCACTTAGCCCAGAGGCTATCGCCGCAGCACAGAACAAGGACGACGAGCTTCCAGCGCTCGCAGCACGCACCTCACTCAATCTTCAGCGACTCAACATCGAAGGATTCGAGGTGACCTGCGACATACACGACGGGCGAGTACGGCCATACCTACCCCGCTCGCTCCGCACAGCCGCCTTCGAAGCCATTCATAGTCTGGCTCACCCGGGTGTCCGCGCAACGGTACGAGATGTATCGAGGCAGTTCATCTGGCCCGGTCTACGTAAGGACGTCACCGCATGGGCACGCGCTTGCCTACCGTGCCAACGCTCCAAGGTCGCGCGACACAACCGCGCAGAACTTTCCCGCTTCCAAACCACGGAAAGTCGATTCGAGCACGTGCACGTCGACCTCATCACGCTGCCCCAGGTAGGAGAATACCGGTACTGCCTTACCATCATCGACCGATTCACCAGATGGCCAGTAGCTGTTCCTCTCAAGGACATCCGGGCGGAAACCATCGCCAGGGCCTTCACATCGGCCTGGATTGCGGACAAGGGATGCCCGCTCACCATCACCTCGGACCAAGGCACCCAGTTCGAGTCGGCACTCTTCGCCGCACTCGCTCAGGCCTCGGGGGCCACCAGGATCCGCACCACACCTCATCACCCTCAGGCCAACGGCATGGTGGAGAGGTTTCACCGAACACTCAAGGCAGCACTAATGTGCGCTCGAGCTCCTTGGCCCGACGCACTTCCTCTTGTGCTACTCGGCCTACGGAACGCGTACAAGGAGGACTTGCAAGCCTCGCCGGCAGAGATGGTCTACGGCACAACGCTTCGCATTCCCGGCGGTTTCTTTACGCCCAGCAGTTCACCCGTCGACCCGACCTCCTTCGTCGGTCGACTACGGGGACTCATGGAGACGCTAAGTGCAACGCCGGCAACGGACCACTCGCGCCACCGCCCTTTCTTCTTCAGGGACCTCCGAACATGCTCGCACGTTTTCCTGCGAGTCGACACGGTCAGAAAACCGCTCGAACCTCCGTACACAGGACCACACCAAGTCATCCGCCGCATCAATGACAAAGTGTATGTCATCCTGGTGAACGGCGCTGAAAAGGCCGTGTCTACAGACGCCCTAAAGCCAGCATACCTGGACACCTCGGACGACCACCCGTCAGACGCACGCGCTCATTCGCCTGCTCCGGAGCTGTCAAAATCCGCCCAGACTCCAAAGAATCTGAACCGTGCACCGGCTCTCACCGCGACACAGTCTTCGGCACCGCCTCCGCTGTCGCCGACTTCATCGTCCTCACCACTGCCAGCACCTGAAACTCGGCTAGTGAATCGGGACCCACCTCCGGCGTCCAGACCTCTCATTGTCTCGCCACCGCCCTCCGCCAAACCAGGCACCATCATGCCTAACAGCGGAGCACCCAGACAGAAGCATCGGCCCAACATCCTCCGCAGAGTTACCTTCCGCCTGCCTCCGGCAGCCGGTCCAGAGGGGGAGTGGCTGTGGCGTCTCGCACCAGCGCAGTGCCGACATCTCTTGGCCAACAGCGCGCAGCTGTAGCAGCGCGCGCAGGAAAAGTGCTGACATCTCTCGGCCGCCGGCACTAATATACGCAAGCACCTCGTGACGCGGCTCCGCAGGGGCATCTGATTGGCCTGACCACGCCTTTGATTGGTCAGAGCGGAAGAGTGACCACGGCGACTGTTGCTATCCCCACTTTCGGATGCCTGGATCGCCGTGGCGGTACACACGCAGGAAGAAACACTTCACTTCTGCTTCGTCCATCGCACCGTCCGGTCGCATTCTTCTCATCGCGCTCTTGTGTACTTATCTCTGTACGTGACCACGTGGCACACCACGCCGACAAATAAAATATCGTCCTACGGGATCAAAGAAATAATTGGAAATTCCTTTCCTCCACACGGAGTCTCCTAGGCCCATTCCTTTCTCCGCAGCCGTTCCTCGCGTCAGTGTGAACGCGCCTAGTAACTTAGGGAAAGAAATTCCCAAAGATCTATGGGAATCACGCCTGCCACGACCAGAACAGCCTGCGCAGAGACTGTCCGGTAGGAGCAGGAGATCCTCAGCGCGCTCTGTCTCTGTATCGTCATCATTGCGTGGCAGTACTTCTTTGTCTTCAGGGAGTCTGCCTAGACCTCTGCCCCGTACAGGAGGATCGAGTGGGCTGTCGACATCAGTAGTCTCCGTTTCCTTGTTCTCGGTCCGTTCGTGTTTGCCATCAGGCGACTTAAAGATTTTACTCTTTCGGCCGCCTTCTGGACTGTCCTTTGTATGTGAGGCCAGAAGGTCATCTTCGTATCTAGGGTTACCCCCAGGTACTTGACCTTCCCCCTGGTCTCGATTGTTTCTGTCCCAACCGTCATGGGTAGTCTCGTCTGAATGCGTCTTCTTGTGAGGATCAGCATTTCTGTCTTTTCCGTCGCGAGTTGCAGTCCGTGGTCTGTCATCCACCGTCTGACTCGTCTCATTGTCTGGTTCAGTTTTAACTGCGCCAGCTCTGGGGTCCGCTCCACGATCACCTTCGCTACGTCATCGGCGTATGCGACGAGAGATACGTCAAGCGGGAGTTCCAGTCTGAGCAGGCTGTCATAGGTCGCGTTCCAAAAATCCGGTCCGAGGATAGATCCTTGGGCAACCCCAGCGGTGATCTGTCTCGTCATGTGTCCTTCTGTCGTCTCGTACGTCAGTCGTCTGTTTCGTAGGTAATCCTTCACCACACGGAGCAAGTACGGCAGAACCCCGAAAGCGTTTTTGAGCGCTTGTAAGATATCCACCAACCTGGCCTAGTTGAAGGCGTTCCTAACGTCTAATGTCGCCAGCAACACGATAGGTCGCGTTGCGTGGCAGTATCTGTCTGTTTCCCGGAAGGTGTCAACGACCCTTTGGATCGCTCCAACGGTCGACCGACCCCTTCGGAAGCCGAACTGACGGTCTGAGAGGCCTCCCCCAGCTTCAATCGTCCCTGTGATTCTCTGTCTAAGTAACTGTTCGTAAAGTTTTCCCGTCGTGTCCAGTAGGCTCAGCGGCCGGTAGGCCGATGGCGTGCTGGGGTCCCCCTTACCCTTAGAGATGAGGACCAGCCTCGCCACCTTCCACCGATCGCTGAAAGTCCCTGTCTGTAGGCAGGTGTTGTAAAGGTCGAGGAAGATGTCCGGCCTCTGTTTGACCATCAGCCGTACAACCTCCCCCGGCAAATCGTCTGGTCCCGGCGCCTTGCCAACCTTCATCGCCTTAGCCGCTCTGAAGAGCTCCTCAGCTGTGAAGGCGACAACCGCCGCTGTCCCGTCTTCGTCTGTCGTTTCTGTTCGCAGGGGGTTTTTCGGGAAAAGTCCGTCCACGATGCGCCGCATGGATTCCGCATCCTTGAGTACAGGTGGTTCCCGAGCCCCCAGCTTGCCGGTCACTATCTTGTAACCGGCACCCCACGGGTCGCGGTCCACCTCCTCGCAGAGCGTCCTCCAGCACTTCGTCTTACTGTCTCGGATAGCGTTAGTCAGTCTTTTACGTTCTTTTCTGTAATTGGCCTGGAGTGCTTCTCTCACAGGCCTACCTTTAGCTCTTGTAACCCTTCTGCGTGCTGCGAGGCAACCCCTCCGCAGTTCAGCGATTTCGTTCGTCTACCAGTATTGTGTCTGTCTGTTTCGTCTGAGGTGTTTCCTCGGCATCGTACTTTCACACAACCTTTCTGTTAGTTTAGCTGTCTCGTCTGTAAGTCCTTTCGCCCTGATCCGGCCGGTCAGATCCGGGGGAACACTGGCGATCGGGGCCGGCGTTGTCGCCAGTTCCTCTGAAAGCCTTTGTTTGTCGAGTCTGTTCGTGTTCCACCGCTGAGGTTGTCGTTGTCTTTTCTGTGCCTTTGCTGTCTTTCTTGTTAACTCAAAGGCGATGTACTGGTGGTCGCTGGCCGTGTAATCTTCGATCACCCGCCATCGTCTTACTTGTGTCAGCAGTCTGTCTGAGGTCATTGTTACGTCTGGGATAGAGTTACCGTATCCCGGTCGTCTGTATGTCGGCGTATTTCCTGTATTTGCTACTTCTAGGTCTAGCCTTGAGGCCATCTCCAGAAGCAGTCGTCTTCGTCTGTTCGTCGCTGGCATGCGTCACTCGATCGCTCTCGAGTTGAAGTCCCCAGCGACTACCAGGTCCCCGGGCAGTTCCCTGATTCCGTCCTCGAGGGCCGCTACCCTTCTCCTGAATTCCGCCGCGTCGCAGTTTGGGGTGAGGTAGACACTGACGTAGGTGACAGTGCCCACCTTGACCCAGACATAGTCTTCCCCTGCGCCACAGCCGGTTATCCGGGAACGGGCAGCACCCCTCACCCAGATAGCTACCGTGTCGTTGTCGTTTGTGTACCAAGTCCGTGTTGTCCGTTTTCTGTATGGCTCGCACAGTAAGAGTATGCCCGCGTCCAGTTCGTCTGCTATCTGTGGTAGTAGCATGTCAGCTGTCCTGCTGCGGTTCAGGTTTCCCTGGATTACGCTGTCCGTCGTCCAGCCCGCTCCCTGCATTCCTCCAGTGCGACCCGAAACGCAGCGCACCTCCCGGAGCCCGAGAGATGCGCCGCGTCCATGCGTCCTGCCTCGGCGCATAGAGAGCAGTTCAGTCTGTTTTTACAGTCCGTCGCGTAATGTCCGGTCTCACCGCATTTCCTGCAGTTCTTCGTTCTGTCTGGTCCTTTGCAGCTCGCCTTTGTGTGTCCAAAGCCCAGGCATTTGTAGCACTTTGTCACCGTGAGTCGTTTCCGTACGCGACAATGGACCATCCTATCCCGACTCGACCGCGCCCGAGCAGAGTCTTGGCTTCCTGCGATTCAAGATCGCAGACCGCCATGTACTGCTCGGCCCGGTTCGGTCCAAAGATATGGGTACCAAAGTCTCCGTCCCGTCCTGTCTCCCGACGTAGTGCCTGTATAACGTCTTCTCTCGTCACCACGCAGTCCCGGTCAATAATCTCCACTTGTGTCTTGGAGGTCATGGCTTTTACGCTGCCGTCGTCGCCAACAGCGTTCTGAAGCGCGCGACGAAAGTCTTCTCGTCCATCCGCTGTTGTCTGTATTTTTATAAGGCACAGTCCGTCTCTCGCCTTTCTGACAGTCTTGACCGTCACGTTGTTTTAGGTCGGGTCTACTGTCTCTCGCATTTTCCGTATTAGGTCTGCGTACGTCTTGTCTTTTCCGGGCTTAACAAGTACGGCCAGTCCTGATTGCTTGATGGTCGGTCCTTGCCTTTCGGGCCGGGCGTGAGCGTTCGTCTCGTCTGTCTTTTTTCGTTCTTTCTTGTTCGCTTTCTTTGTCACCACCGTCTGCCAGGCGGCCGCTGGTTCCACTCGCGGGGTCCTTTTCTGTGCGGACTCCGGAGTGGCCCCCGGTCGTCTCCCTTTTCCGTTTTGTTCGTGGCGTCACCTGTTTGTTCGTCTCTGTCTCTGTGTCCGTGGTTGTGTCGCCGTCGTTGGTCCGCCGCCTCGGAACCGCCGTGGCACACTTATTATGCGCGACATAAGGAGCTTCGAGGATCGTCTTTATACCTGTCTTGACGGTTATATTCATGTTTTTTTGGATGGCCGCTGCCTCTGCCATCCTTGTTGCTGTCGTGTGTATTATTGTCAGCAGTTCCGTCAGGTCTCGTTTCCGTAGCGCTGTGATGTCCAGTCTTTGTTGTCTTGCTTGTGCCGTTTTTGAATTTGCCTGTCCGTCGTCGTTGTCGATGAGAGAGCTACAGCTCAATGCGCTTCCTGCGCTCGATACACTCAACGTTCTATTCCGTGTCTGCAGGTCTAAGAAGTTGTGCCCAGCTTTTTTGTCTTTTTTCTCGTATTTTCTTGGTATATTTTCGGTTAACTTCTTGCACTTACTGCGGCCCTCAGAAACCTCGCCGCTGATATGGGCCACCGGATCTTTCTTCCGGTCGGAACCCAGGGTGGATTGTCCCTCTGCAGGGTATACCACCTGAAGTATATCGAAGTTTTGTTTGTGCATTTCATCGGTTTTCTTTGTTCCGTACTGCGTCGGGGTCGCGGTACCCGTGCCGTGCCGGAACCTTGCACGGACCCTGAGGGAGTGTTTGTGTGTGCCCGAGTTAGCCTGCTGGATCATTCACTCTGGGAGAGCCTGTTTATAAGGGTCACAACCATTCGCTTTCCAGAAGGTCCCGTTTATACGGACTCTGGCCATTCGCTTTCCAGGGTTACCCGTTTATAGGGTCCCTGATCATTCGCGCCACCAGAGGGTCGCGCGAAAACACATCCCTTTTAGTCGCCTTTTACGACAGGCAGGGAATACCTTGGGTCTATTCTACCCCGGAACCCATACAGGGAATTATTGGTATTGTTATTGTTATTATTATTATTATTATTATTATTATTACTATTGTTAAAATTATTATTATTGTTTTTATTATTGTTATTATTGTTATTATTATTGTTATTATTATTGTTATTATTGTTATTCTTATTGTTATTATTATTGTTATTATTATTGTTATTATTGTTATTATTGTTATTATTATTGTTATTATTGATATTATTGTTATTACTATTGTTATTATTGTTATGTTTATTGTTATTATTTTTATTATTATTATTATTATTATTATTGATATTATTGGTATTACTATTGTTATTATTATTGTTATTATTATTGCTGTTATTATTGTTATTATTGTTATTATTATTGTTATTATTATTATTATTATTGTTATTATTATTGTTATTATTAGTGTTATTATTGGTATTATTATAGTTATCATTACTATTTTTATTGTTATTATTGTTATTATTGGTATTATTATTGTTATTATTAATGGTATTATTGTTATTGTTATTGTTATTATTGTTATTATTATTGTTATTATTAGTGTTATTATTGGTATTATTATTGTTATTATTATTGTTATTATTATTGTTATTATTGTTGTTATTATTGGTATTATTGTTATTATTATTATTATTGGTATTATTGTTATTATTGTTATTATTATTATTATTATTATTAAGATTATTATTATTATCATTGTTATTTTTGTCATTATTATAGTAATTATTATTATAATTGTTATTATTATTGCTATTTTTGATATTATTGTTGTTATCATTGTTATTATTGTTATGTTTATTGTTATTATTGTTATTATTATTATTATTATTGATATTATTCTTATTGCTATTGTTATTATTATAGTTATTATTGTTGGTATTATTGATATTATTGTTATTACTATTGTTATTATTGTTGTTATTATTGTTATTATTATTGTTATTATTATTTTTATTATTGTTATTATTATTGTTATTATTGATATTATTGTTATTACTATTTTTATTATTATTGTTATTATTGTTGTTATTATTGTTATTATTATTGTTATTATTATTTTTATTGTTGGTATTATTATTGTTATTATTGATATTATTGTTATTACTATTTTTATTATTATTCTTATTATTATTGTTATTATTGTTATCATTATTGGTAATATTGTTATTATAATTGTTATTTCTATTGTTATTATTATTGTTATTATTGTTATTCTTATTGTTATTATTATTGTTAGTATTATTGTTATTTTTGTTATTATTTTTATTATTATTGTTATTATTATTGTTATTATTATTATTGTGATTATTATTGTTATTATTGTTATTATTATTGTTATTATTATTGTTATTATTATTGTTATTATTGTTGTTATTATTGTTATTCTTATTGTTATTATTATTGTTATTATTATTGTTATTATTGTTACTATTATAGTTTATATTATTGTTATTATTATTGTTATTATTGGTAATATTATTGTTATTATTGTGATTATTATTGTTATTATTGGTATTATTATTGTTATTATTACTGTTATTTTTGTTGGCATTATTGTTATTATTATTGTTATTATTATTGTTATTATTATTGTTATTATTGGTATTATTATTGTTATTATTATTGTTATTATTGTTATTATTGTTATTACTTCTGTTATTATTATTGTTATTATTGTTACTGTTATTGTTACTATTATTGGTATTATTGTTATTATTATTGTTATTATTGTTATTATTATTGTTATTATTGTTGTATTATTGTTATTATTATTGTTATTATTATTATTGTTATTATTATTGTTATTATTATTGTTATTATTGTTATTATTATTGTTATAATTATTGTTATTATTATTGTTATTATTGTAATTCTTATTGTTATTGGTATTATTGGTATTGTTATTATTGGTATTGTTATTGTTATTATTGTTGTTATTATTATTATAATTGTTATTATTATTGGTATTATTGTTTTTATTATTCTTATTATTGATGTTATTATTATTATTATTATTATTATTGTTATTATTATTGTAATTATTGTTATTATTATTGGTATTATTATTGTAATTATTGTTATTATTATTGGTATTATTATTGTAATTATTGTTATTATTATTGGTATTATTATTGTTATTACTATTGTTATTACTACTATTAATATTATTGTTATTATTGTTATTATTGTTATTATTATTGTTATTATTATTGTTATTTTTTATTGTGATTATTGCTGTTATTATTGGTATTATTATTGTTATTACTATTGTTATTATTATTATTATTATTATAATTATTATCATTATTATTATTATTATTGTTATTTTTGGTATTATTTTTGTTATTAGTATTGTTATTATTATTGTTATTATTGTTGTTATTATTGGTATTATTATTGTTATTATTATTGTTATTATTATTTTTGTTTTTATGGTTATTATTATTATTATTATTGTTATTATTGTTATTATTATTGTTATTATTATTGTAATTATTATTGTTATAATTGTTATTATTATTGTTATCATTGTTATTATTATTGTTATTAATATTGTTATTATTATTGTAATTATTATTGTTATAATTGTTATTATTATTGTTATTATTGTTATTATTATTTTTATTATTGTTATTATTGTCATTATTATTTTTATTATTGTTATTATTATTATTGTTATTATTATTTTTATTATTGTTATTATTATTATTGTTATTATTGTTATATTTATTGTCTTCATTATTATTGTTATTATTGTTAATATTATTGTTGTTATTATTGTTATTATTATTGTTGTTATTGGTATTACTATTGATATTATTGTTAATAATGTGACGTCCCAGAAGGGGATGTCAACGAACAAGCACAATTTCAAAGATAATTTCTTTTAACTCAGTCACGCCACCAGCATTTTCTTGGTCAAAGGAAGAGTGCCCTGTTTTGGGTCAATCTGTGTAGCCAGACTTTACCCGGGATCTGGGCAAAGAGAGAGAGTAACCCACCAAGCTAGTAAATGATAGTGTTTTACCCGATGTTACTATTGCTTTAAGATGTTTATGATTTCCTGGAAGATGGCCTTTCCTTGGTTGTTTGACCGTTAGACCCCTGAAGCTGCTCGGGTTCCGTAGTGCTAGCGCCGTGTAGGTAGGCAACAGGATTTGTGTATGATGAGGAAATTAATTCAACTTTGCACAAACACTTCTAATTTTACGAAAATAACAGTATATTACTAAATAAAGTTAAAATTACACAAGATCTTTATTAACAGTAAAGCAAAATAAGGTACTAATATGGCTAAGTTAGAAGTTAAGTTTAGTCGCGAAGAGTAAGTAAACGATAGATACTGTAAATCGCTAACAAAGTAAAGGCTAATTTTAATGCGAACTCTACTGCGGAATATGGTAGACTGCCGGCTGGGAAGAACACAGTTTTTCCCGTCGGGCCCAATCTGAAAAGGTGGGAACACCTCTCACTTGCGCAAGATACCTCCCCTCACTACCCACTTTCATTCGGTAAACTGCAGATTTTGGGATATTACATGCTGCTGACTACGATTCCTCGAAATGAAAAAATATCAGTTTCTATCGACTGTGGATTCTGCTAATTTAGAAAAATATCGTTTTTCGTCTAAACCGATATCAGTTACGGTAACCCGTAGATTTTACAAAAAGTCACGCGCGTTCTATCTTTGAAGCGTGATCTCAACTATAGTCAGCAAGAAAGTAGATACTGTAGGACTGCAAAAATCTACCTTTTACTTACTTCCTCACGATCATGAAAGACAATGGATCATTGCCATCACATTTACGTGTGATCAACTAATGCAATATCGATTAACGTTCATGAAAGTAATTATAAGACAAAATTAGGAGTACAATTTTACAAGGTACGAATATAGCTAAATAGTAATCGACTAACGAATTACAAATAGGACACTCGCATAATTGGCGCAGCAAAGTTCGAAATTAGTCGCCACAGGGACGTGACAATTATTTTAATATATCTCGAAAAGTAAGGGAATTGCGATATCTTTGTATATGACCTTTTTTGTAGGAAATAATATTGTCTACGAAACATAAAATATGTAGAATCGCTCTATCTTGGTTAGTTTTTTGAAAAATTTTTAAAAAATGTAATTAAAGGTCAGAATCTGTTTTTTATTTTTATAATATATCTTAAAAAGGAAGAAAAATACAAGATCTTTGTATATAACCTTTTTTTTAGGAAATAAAATTGTCTACAAAACATAATTTCTGTAAAATCGCTCTATCTTGCTTAGTTTTTGAGATTTTATCAAAAATGTAAAAAAAAGGTGAGAATTTGTATTTTATTTTTTTAATATATCTCGAATAGTAAGGAGATACAATATCTTTGTATAAAACTTTTTTTTTAGGAAATAAAATTGTCTACAAACATACTATTTGTAAAATCGCTCTATCTTGGTTAGTTTTTGAAAAATTTTGAAAAATGTAATTAAAGGTCGGAATTTGCTTTTTTCTTTTTTAATATATCTCGAAAAGTAAGGGAGATACAATATCTTTGTATAAAACTTTCTTTTTAGGAAATAAAACTGTCTACAAAACATAATATTCGTAAAATCGCTCTATCTTGCTTAGTTTTTGAGATATTTCCAAAAATGTAAAAACAGGTGGGAATTTTTATTTTATTTTTTTAATATATCTCGAAAAGTAAGGGAGATACAATATCTTTGTATATTACTTTTTTTGTAGGAAAAAAAAATTGTCTACAAAACAAAATATTTGTAAAATCGCTCTATCTTCCTTAGTTTTTGAGATATTTTTAAAAAAAGTAAAAAAAGGTGGGAATTTGTTTTTTGTTTTTTTAATATATCTCGAAAAGTAAGAGAAATACAATATCTTTGTATATAACCTTTTTTGTAGGAAATAAAATTGTCTACAAAACATAAAATTCGTAAAATCGCTCTATCTTGCTTAGTTTATGAGATATTTCAAAAAATGTAAAAACAGGTAGGAATTTGTATTTTATTTTTTTAATATATCTTGAAAACTAAGGAGATACAATATCTTTGTATATAACTTTTTTTATATCAAATAAAACTGTCTACAAAATATAATATTTGTAAAATCGCTCTATCTTGCTTAGTTTTTGAGATTTTATCAAAAATGTAAAAAAAGGTGGGAATTTGTTTTTTTATTTTTGGTAATATATCTCGAAAAGTAAGGGAGATACAATATCTTTGTATATACCTTTCTTTTGTAGGAAATAAAATTGTCTACAAAACATAATATTTGTAAAATCGCTCTATCTTGCTTAGTTTTTGAGATTTTATCAAAAATGTAAAAAAATGTCGGAATTTTTTTTTTTTTTTTTTTTAATATATCTCGAAAAGTAAGAGAAATACAATATCTTTGTATATAACCTTTTTTGTAGGAAATAAAATTGTCTACAAATCATAATTGATGTAAGATCGCTCTATCTTGGTTAGTTTTAAAAAAATTTTGAAAAATGTAAATAAAGGTCGGAATTTTTTTTTTTGTTTTTTTATTATATCTCGAAAAGAATGAAAAATACAATATCTTTGTATATAACTTTTTTTTTAGGAAATAAAACTGTCTACAAAACATAGTATTTGTAGAATCGCTCTATCTTGCTTAGTTTTTGAAACGTTTCAAAAAATGTAATTAAAGGTCGGAATTTGTTTTTTGTTTTTTTAATATATCTGAAAAAGAAAGAAAAATACAATATCTTTGTATATAACCTTTTTTGTAGGAAATAAAATTGTCTACAAAACAAAATATTTGTAAAATCGCTTTATCTTCCTTAGTTTTTGAGATATTTTTAAAAAATGTAAAAAAAGGTGGGAATTTGTTTTTTTTTTTTAATATATCTCGAAAAGTAAGAGAAATACAATATCTTTGTATATAACCTTTTTTGTAGGAAATAAAATTGTCTACAAAACATAATATTCTGCAAAATCGCTCTATCTTGGTTAGTTTTTGAAAATATTTTGAAAAATGTAAATAAAGGTCGGAATTTTTTTTTTGTTTTTTTATTATATCTCGAAAAGAAAGAAAAATACAATATCTTTGTATATAACCTTTTTTTTAGGAAATAAAACTGTCTACAAAACATAATATTTGTAAAATCGCTCTATCTTGGTTAGTTTTTGAAAAATTTCCAAAAATGTAATTAAAGGTCGGAATTTGTTTTTTGTTTTTTTAATATATCTCGAAAAGAAAGAAAAATACAATATCTTTGTTTATAGCTTTTTTGTAGGAAATAAAATTGTCTACAAAACATAATATTCTGTAAAATCGCTCTATCTTGCTTAGTTTTTGAGATTTTATCAAAAATGTAAAAAAAAGGTGAGAATTTGTATTTTATTTTTTTAATGTATCTCGAAAAGTAAGAAAAATACAATATCTTTGTATATAACCTTTTTTGTAAGAAAAAAAAATTGTCTACAAAACAAAATATTTGTAAAATCGCTCTATCTTGCTTAGTTTTTTAGATATTTTTAAAAAATGTAAAAAAATGTGAGAATTTGTTTTTTATTTTTTTAATATATAACAAAAAGAAAGAAAAATAAAATATCTTTGTATATTACTTTTTTTTTAGGAAATAAAACTGTCTACAAAACATAATATTTGTAAAATCGCTCTATCTTGGTTAGTTTTTGAAACGTTTCCAAAAATGTAATTAAAGGTCGGAATTTGTTTTTTGTTTTTTTAATATATCTGAAAAAGAAAGAAAAATACAATATCTTTGTATATAACTTTTTTTGTAGGAAAAAAAATTGTCTACAAAACAAAATATTTGTAAAATCGCTCTATCTTCATTAGTTTTTGAGATATTTTTAAAAAATGTAAAAAAAGGTGGGAATTTGTTTTTTTTTTTTTAATATATCTCGAAAAGTAAGAGAAATACAATATCTTTGTATATAACCTTTTTTGTAGGAAATAAAATTGTCTACAAAACATAAAATTCGTAAAATAGCTCTATCTTGCTTAGTTTTTGAGATATTTCCAAAAAATGTAAAAACAGGTAGGAATTTGTATTTTATTTTTTTATTATATCTTGAAAACTAAGGGAGATACAATATCTTTGTATATAACTTTTTTTTTATCAAATAAAACTGTCTACAAAATATAATATTTGTAAAATCGCTCTATCTTGCTTAGTTTTTGAGATTTTATCAAAAATGTAAAAAAAGGTGGGAATTTGTTTTTTTTTTTTGGTAATATATCTCGAAAAGTAAGGGAGATACAATATCTTTGTATATAACCTTTTTTGTAGGAAATAAAATTGTCTACAAATCATAATTGATGCAAAATCGCTCTATCTTGGTTAGTTTTAAAAAAATTTTGAAAAATGTAAATAAAGGTCGGAATTTTTTTTTTTTTTTTTATTATATCTCGAAAAGTAATGAAAAATACAATATCTTTGTATATAACTTTTTTTTTAGGAAATAAAACTGTCTACAAAACACAATATTTGTAGAATCGCTCTATCTTGGTTAGTTTTTGAAACGTTTCCAAAAATGTAATTAAAGGTCGGAATTTGTTTTTTGTTTTTTTAATATATCTGAAAAAGAAAGAAAAATACAATATCTTTGTATATAACCTTTTTTGTAGGAAAAAAAATTGTCTACAAAACAAAATATTTGTAAAATCGCTTTATCTTCCTTAGTTTTTGAGATATTTTTAAAAAATGTAAAAAAAGGTGGGAATTTGTTTTTTTTAATTATATCTCGAAAAGTAAGAGAAATACAATATCTTTGTATATAACCTTTTTTGTAGGAAATAAAATTGTCTACAAAACACAATATTCTGCAAAATCGCTCTATCTTGCTTAGTTTTTGAAAAAATTTTAAAAAATGTAAAAAAAGGTCGGAATTTTTTTTTTTGTTTTTTTATTATATCTCGAAAAGAAAGAAAAATACAATATCTTTGTATATAACCTTTTTTTTTTAGGAAATAAAACTGTCTACAAAACATAATATTTGTAAAATCGCTCTATCTTGGTTAGTTTTTGAAAATATTTCAAAAAATGTAATAAAAGGTCGGAATTTGTTTTTGTTTTTTTAATATATCTCGAAAAGTAAGAAAAATACAATATCTTTGTTTATAGCTTTTTTTTAGGAAATAAAATTGTCTACAAAACATAATATTCTGTAAAATCGCTCTATCTTGCTTAGTTTTTGAGATATTTATCAAAAATGTAAAAAAAAGGTCGAGAATTTGTATTTTATTTTTTTAATGTATCTCGAAAAGTAAGAAAAATACAATATCTTTGTATATAACCTTTTTTGTAGGAAAAAAAATTGTCTACAAAACAAAATATTTGTAAAATCGCTCTATCTTGCTTAGTTTTTTAGATATTTTTAAAAAATGTAAGAAAATGTCGAGAATTTGTTTTTTATTTTTTTAATATATAACAGAAAAGAAAGAAAAATAAAATATCTTTGTATATTACTTTTTTTTTAGGAAATAAAACTGTCTACAAAACATAATATTTGTAAAATCGCTCTATCTTGGTTAGTTTTTGAAACGTTTCCAAAAATGTAATTAAAGGTCGGAATTTGTTTTTTGTTTTTTTAATATATCTGAAAAAGAAAGAAAAATACAATATCTTTGTATATAACTTTTTTTGTAGGAAAAAAAATTGTCTACAAAACAAAATATTTGTAAAATCGCTCTATCTTCATTAGTTTTTGAGATATTTTTAAAAAAGTAAAAAAAGGTGGGAATTTGTTTTTTGTTTTTTTAATATATCTCGAAAAGTAAGAGAAATACAATATCTTTGTATATAACCTTTTTTGTAGGAAATAAAATTGTCTACAAAACATAAAATTCGTAAAATAGCTCTATCTTGCTTAGTTTTTGAGATATTTCCAAAAAATGTAAAAACAGGTAGGAATTTGTATTTTATTTTTTTAATATATCTTGAAAACTAAGGGAGATACAATATCTTTGTATATAACTTTTTTTTTATCAAATAAAACTGTCTACAAAATATAATATTTGTAAAATCGCTCTATCTTGCTTAGTTTTTGAGATTTTATCAAAAATGTAAAAAAAGGTGGGAATTTGTTTTTTTTTTTTGTAATATATCTCGAAAAGTAAGGGAGATACAATATCTTTGTATATACCTTTTTTTTAGGAATTAAAACTGTCTACAAAACATAATATTTGTAAAATCGCTATATCTTGCTTAGTTTTTGAGATTTTATCAAAAATGTAAAAAAATGTGGAATTTGTTTTTTTTTTTTAATATATCTCGAAAAGTAAGAGAAATACAATATCTTTGTATATAACCTTTTTTGTAGGAAATAAAATTGTCTACAAATCATAATATGATGCAAAATCGCTCTATCTTGGTTAGTTTTAAAAAAATTTTGAAAAATGTAAATAAAGGTCGGGATTTTTTTTTTTTTTTTTTATTATATCTCGAAAAGAATAAAAAATACAATATCTTTGTATATAACTTTTTTTAGGAAATAAAACTGTCTACAAAACATAATATTTGTAAAATCGCTCTATCTTGGTTAGTTTTTTAAAAATTTTAAAAAATGTAATTAAAATGTCAGAATTTGTTTTTTGTTTTTTTAATATTTCTCGAAAAGAAAGAAAAATACAATATCTTTGTATATAACCTTTTTTTTAGAAAATAAAATTGTCTACAAAACATAATATTTGTAAAATCGCTCTATCTTGGTTAGTTTTTGAAACGTTTCCAAAAATGTAATTAAAGGTCGGATTTTGTTTTTTGTTTTTTTAATATATCTCGAAAAAGAAAGAAAAATACAATATCTTTGTATATAACTTTTTTTGTAGGAAAAAAAATTGTCTACAAAACAAAATATTTGTAAAATCGCTCTATCTTCCTTAGTTTTTGAGATATTTTTAAAAAATGTAAAAAAAGGTGGGAATTTGTTTTTTTTTTTTAATATATCTCGAAAAGTAAGAGAAATACAATATCTTTGTATATAACCTTTTTTGTAGGAAATAAAATTGTCTACAAAACACAATATTCTGCAAAATCGCTCTATCTTGGTTAGTTTTTGAAAAATTTTGAAAAATGTAAATAAAGGTCGGAATTTTTTTTTTTGTTTTTTTATTATATCTCGAAAAGAAAGAAAAATACAATATCTTTGTATATACCTTTTTTTTTAGGAAATAAAACTGTCTACAAAACATAATATTTGTAAAATCGCTCTATCTTGGTTAGTTTTTGAGAATATTTCCAAAAATGTAAATAAAGGTCGGAATTTGTTTTTTGTTTTTTTAATATATCTCGAAAAGAAAGAAAAATACAATATCTTTGTTTTTAGCCTTTTTTTTAGGAAATAAAATTGTCTACAAAACATAATATTCTGTAAAATCGCTCTATCTTGCTTAGTTTTTGAGATATTTATCAAAAATGTAAAAAAAAGGTGAGAATTTGTATTTTATTTTTTTAATGTATCTCGAAAAGTAAGAAAAATACAATATCTTTGTATATAACCTTTTTTGTAAGAAATAAAAATTGTCTACAAAACAAAATATTTGTAAAATCGCTCTATCTTGCTTAGTTTTTTAGATATTTTTAAAAAAGTAAAAAAATGCTAGAATTTGTTTTTTATTTTTTTAATATATCTTAAAAAGAAAGAAAAATACAATATCTTTGTGTATTACTTTTTTTTTAGGAAATAAAATTGTCTACAAAATATAATATTCGTAAAATCGCTCTATCTTGCTTAGTTTTTGAGATATTTCAAAAAATGTAAAAAAAGGTAGGAATTTGTATTTTATTTTTTTAATATATCTTGAAAAGAAATAGAGATACAATATCTTTTTATATACCCTTTTTTGTAGGAGATAAAATTGTCTACAAATCATACTATTTGTAAAATCGCTCTATCTTGCTTAGTTTTTTAGATATTTTTAAAAAATGTAAGAAAATGTGAGAATTTGTTTTTTATTTTTTAAATATATCTCAAAAAGAAAGAAAAATACAATATCTTTGTGAATAACCTTTTTTGTAGGAAATAAAATTGTCTACAAAACATAATTTTTGCAAAATCCCTCTATCTTGCTTAGTTTTTTAGATATTTTTAAAAAATGTAAGAAAATGTGAGAATTTGTTTTTTATTTTTTTAATATATCACAAAAAGAAAGAAAAATAAAATATCTTTGTATATTACTTTTTTTTTAGGAAATAAAACTGTCTACAAAACATAATATTTGTAAAATCGCTCTTTCTTGGTTAGTTTTTGAAAAATTTCCAAAAATGTATTTAAAGTTCGGAATTTGTTTCTGTTTTTATAATATATCTCGAAAAGTAATAAAAATACAATATCTTTGTACATAACTTTTTTTGTAGGATATAAGATTTTCTACAAAACATAATTTTTGTAAAATCGCTCTATCTTGCTTAGTTTTTTAGATATTTTTTAAAAAAGTAAGAAAATGCTAGAATTTGTTTTTTATTTTTTTAATATATCTTAAAAAGAAAGAAAAATACAATATCTTTGTGTATTACTTTTTTTTTAGGAAATAAAACTGTCTACAAAATATAATATTCGTAAAATCGCTCTATCTTGCTTAGTTTTTGAGATATTTCAAAAAATGTAAAAAAAGGTAGGAATTTGTATATTATTTATTTAATATATCTCGAAAAGAAAGAGAGATACAATATCTTTTTATATACCCTTTTTAGTAGGAGATAAAATTGTCTACAAATCATACTATTTGTAAAATCGCTCTATCTTGCTTAGTTTTTGAGATATTTTTAAAAAATGTAAGAAAATGTGAGAATTTGTTTTTTATTTTTTTAAATATATCTCGAAAAGTAAGAGAAATACAATATCTTTGTATATAACCTTTTTTGTAGGAAATAAAACTGTCTACAAACATACTATTTGTAAAATCGCTCTATCTTGGTTAGTTCTTTAAAATATTTTTAAAAAATGTACTTAAAGGTCGGTATTTGTATTTTGTTTTTTTATTATATCTCGAGACTTAATAAAAATACAATTTCTTTGTATATAACCTTTTTTGTAGGAAATAAAATTGTCTACAAAACATAATTTCTGTAAAATCACTCTATCTTGCTTAGTTTTTTAGATATTTTTAAAAAAGTAAGAAAATGTGAGAATTTGTTTTTTATTTTTTAAAGATATCTCAAAAAGAAAGAAAAATAAAATATCTTTGTATATAAGTTTTTTTGTTGAAAATAAAACTGTCTACAAACATACTATTTGTAAAATCGCTCTTTCTTGGTTAGTTTTTGAAAAATTTCAAAAAATGTATTTAAAGTTCGGAATTTGTTTTTTGTTTTTATAATATATCTCGAAAAGTAATAAAAATACAATATCTTTGTATATAACTTTTTTTTTAGGAAATAAAACTGTCTACAAAACATAATATTTGTAAAATCGCTCTTTCTTGGTTAGTTTTTGAAAAATTTCCAAAAAATGTAATTAATGTTCGGAATTTGTTTTTTGTTTTTATAATATATCTCGAAAAGTAATAAAAATACAATATCTTTGTACATAACTTTTTTTGTAGGATATAAGATTTTCTACAAAACATAATTTTTGTAAAATCGCTCTATCTTGCTTAGTTTCTTAGATATTTTTAAAAAAAGTAAGAAAATGCTAGAATTTGTTTTTTATTTTTTTAATATATCTCGAAAAGTAAGAGAAATACAATATCTTTGTATATAACCTTTTTTGTAGGAAATAAAATTGTCTACAAAACATAATTTCTGCAAAATCGCTCTATCTTGGTTAGTTTTTGAAAAATTTTGAAAAATGTAAATAAAGGTCGGAATTTTTTTTTGTTTTTTTTATTATATCTCGAAAAGAATGAAAAATACAATATCTTTGTATATACCTTTTTTTTTAGGAAATAAAACTGTCTACAAAACATAATATTTGTAAAACCGCTCTATCTTGCTTAGTTTTTGAGATTTTATCAAAAATGTAAAAAAAAGGTGAGAATTTGTATTTTATTTTTTTAATATATCTCGAAAAGAAAGAAAAATACAATATCTTTGTATATAACCTTTTTTGTAAGAAAAAAAATTGTCTACAAAACAAAATATTTGTAAAATCGCTCTATCTTGCTTAGTTTTTTAGATATTTTTAAAAAAGTAAGAAAATGTGAGAATTTGTTTTTTATTTTTTAAATATATCTCAAAAAGAAAGAAAAATACAATATCTTTGTGAATAACCTTTTTTGTAGGAAATAAAATTGTCTACAAAACATAATTTTTGCAAAATCCCTCTATCTTGGATAGTTTTTGAAAAATTTCCAAAAATGTATTTAAAGGTCGGAATTTGTATTTTGTTTTTTTATTATATCTTTAAACCTAATAAAAATACAATTTCTTTGTAAATCCTTTTTTTGTAGGAAATAAAATTGTCTACAAAACATAATTTTTGTAAAATCACTCTATCTTGCTTAGTTTTTTAGATATTTTTAAAAAAGTAAGAAAATGTGAGAATTTGTTTTTTATTTTTTAAAGATATCTCAAAAAGAAAGAAAAATAAAATATCTTTGTATATAAGTTTTTTTTTTTGAAAATAAAACTGTCTACAAACATACTATTTGTAAAATCGCTCTTTCTTGGTTAGTTTTTGAAAAATTTCCAAAAATGTATTTAAAGTTCGGAATTTGTTTTTTGTTTTTATAATATATCTTGAAAAGTAATAAAAATACAATATCTTTGTATATAACTTTTTTTTTAGGAAATAAAACTGTCTACAAAATATAATATTCGTAAAATCGCTCTATCTTGCTTAGTTTTTGAGATATTTCCAAAAATGTAAAAAAAGGTAGGAATTTGTATTTTATTTTTTTAATATATCTTGAAAAGAAATAGAGATACAATATCTTTTTATATACCCTTTTTTGTAGGGGATAAAATTGTCTACAAATCATACTATTTGTAAAATCGCTCTATCTTGCTTAGTTTTTTAGATATTTTTAAAAAAGTAAGAAAATGTGAGAATTTGTTTTTTATTTTTTAAATATATCTCAAAAAGAAAGAAAAATACAATATCTTTGTGAATAACCTTTTTTGTAGGAAATAAAATTGTCTACAAAACATAATTTTTGCAAAATCCCTCTATCTTGCTTAGTTTTTTAGATATTTTTAAAAAAGTAAGAAAATGTGAGAATTTGTTTTTTATTTTTTTAATATATCACAAAAAGAAAGAAAAATAAAATATCTTTGTATATTACTTTTTTTTAGGAAATAAAACTGTCTACAAAACATAATATTTGTAAAATCGCTCTTTCTTGGTTAGTTTTTGAAAAATTTCCAAAAATGTATTTAAAGTTCGGAATTTGTTTCTGTTTTTATAATATATCTCGAAAAGTAATAAAAATACAATATCTTTGTACATAACTTTTTTGTAGGATATAAGATTTTCTACAAAACATAATTTTTGTAAAATCGCTCTATCTTGCTTAGTTTTTTAGATATTTTTAAAAAAGTAAGAAAATGCTAGAATTTGTTTTTTATTTTTTTAATATATCTTAAAAAGAAAGAAAAATACAATATCTTTGTGTATTACTTTTTTTTTAGGAAATAAAACTGTCTACAAAATATAATATTCGTAAAATCGCTCTATCTTGCTTAGTTTTTGAGATATTTCAAAAAATGTAAAAAAAGGTAGGAATTTGTATATTATTTATTTAATATATCTCGAAAAGAAAGAGAGATACAATATCTTTTTATATACCCTTTTTAGTAGGAGATAAAATTGTCTACAAATCATACTATTTGTAAAATCGCTCTATCTTGCTTAGTTTTTTAGATATTTTTAAAAAAGTAAGAAAATGTGAGAATTTGTTTTTTATTTTTTAAATATATCTCGAAAAGTAAGAGAAATACAATATCTTTGTATATAACCTTTTTTGTAGGAAATAAAACTGTCTACAAACATACTATTTGTAAAATCGCTCTATCTTGGTTAGTTCTTTAAAAATTTTTAAAAAAGTACTTAAAGGTCGGTATTTGTATTTTGTTTTTTTATTATATCTCGAGACTTAATAAAAATACAATTTCTTTGTATATAACCTTTTTTGTAGGAAATAAAATTGTCTACAAAACATAATTTCTGTAAAATCACTCTATCTTGCTTAGTTTTTTAGATATTTTTAAAGAAGTAAGAAAATGTGAGAATTTGTTTTTTATTTTTTAAAGATATCTCAAAAAGAAAGAAAAATAAAATATCTTTGTATATAAGTTTTTTTTTTGAAAATAAAACTGTCTACAAACATACTATTTGTAAAATCGCTCTTTCTTGGTTAGTTTTTGAAAAATTTCCAAAAATGTATTTAAAGTTCGGAATTTGTTTTTTGTTTTTATAATATATCTCGAAAAGTAATAAAAATACAATATCTTTGTATATAACTTTTTTTTTAGGAAATAAAACTGTCTACAAAACATAATATTTGTAAAATCGCTCTTTCTTGGTTAGTTTTTGAAAAATTTCCAAAAATGTAATTAATGTTCGGAATTTGTTTTTTGTTTTTATAATATATCTCGAAAAGTAATAAAAATACAATATCTTTGTACATAACTTTTTTTGTAGGATATAAGATTTTCTACAAAACATAATTTTTGTAAAATCGCTCTATCTTGCTTAGTTTCTTAGATATTTTTAAAAAAGTAAGAAAATGCTAGAATTTGTTTTTTATTTTTTTAATATATCTCGAAAAGTAAGAGAAATACAATATCTTTGTATATAACCTTTTTTGTAGGAAATAAAATTGTCTACAAAACATAATTTCTGCAAAATCGCTCTATCTTGGTTAGTTTTTGAAAAATTTTGAAAAATGTAAATAAAGGTCGGAATTTTTTTTTTGTTTTTTTATTATATCTCGAAAAGAATGAAAAATACAATATCTTTGTATATACCTTTTTTTTTAGGAAATAAAACTGTCTACAAAACATAATATTTGTAAAACCGCTCTATCTTGCTTAGTTTTTGAGATTTTATCAAAAATGTAAAAAAAAGGTGAGAATTTGTATTTTATTTTTTTAATATATCTCGAAAAGAAAGAAAAATACAATATCTTTGTATATAACCTTTTTTGTAAGAAAAAAAATTGTCTACAAAACAAAATATTTGTAAAATCGCTCTATCTTGCTTAGTTTTTTAGATATTTTTAAAAAAAGTAAGAAAATGTGAGAATTTGTTTTTTATTTTTTTAAATATATCTCAAAAAGAAAGAAAAATACAATATCTTTGTGAATAACCTTTTTTGTAGGAAATAAAATTGTCTACAAAACATAATTTTTGCAAAATCCCTCTATCTTGGATAGTTTTTGAAAAATTTCCAAAAATGTATTTAAAGGTCGGAATTTGTATTTTGTTTTTTTTATTATATCTTTAAACCTAATAAAAATACAATTTCTTTGTAAATCCTTTTTTTGTAGGAAATAAAATTGTCTACAAAACATAATTTTTGTAAAATCACTCTATCTTGCTTAGTTTTTTAGATATTTTTAAAAAAGTAAGAAAATGTGAGAATTTGTTTTTTATTTTTTAAAGATATCTCAAAAAGAAAGAAAAATAAAATATCTTTGTATATAAGTTTTTTTTTTTGAAAATAAAACTGTCTACAAACATACTATTTGTAAAATCGCTCTTTCTTGGTTAGTTTTTGAAAAATTTCCAAAAATGTATTTAAAGTTCGGAATTTGTTTTTTGTTTTTATAATATATCTTGAAAAGTAATAAAAATACAATATCTTTGTATATAACTTTTTTTTTAGGAAATAAAACTGTCTACAAAATATAATATTCGTAAAATCGCTCTATCTTGCTTAGTTTTTGAGATATTTCCAAAAATGTAAAAAAAGGTAGGAATTTGTATTTTATTTTTTTAATATATCTTGAAAAGAAATAGAGATACAATATCTTTTTATATACCCTTTTTTGTAGGAGATAAAATTGTCTACAAATCATACTATTTGTAAAATCGCTCTATCTTGCTTAGTTTTTTAGATATTTTTAAAAAAGTAAGAAAATGTGAGAATTTGTTTTTTATTTTTTAAATATATCTCAAAAAGAAAGAAAAATACAATATCTTTGTGAATAACCTTTTTTGTAGGAAATAAAATTGTCTACAAAACATAATTTTTGCAAAATCCCTCTATCTTGCTTAGTTTTTTAGATATTTTTAAAAAAGTAAGAAAATGTGAGAATTTGTTTTTTATTTTTTTAATATATCACAAAAAGAAAGAAAAATAAAATATCTTTGTATATTACTTTTTTTTTAGGAAATAAAACTGTCTACAAAACATAATATTTGTAAAATCGCTCTTTCTTGGTTAGTTTTTGAAAAATTTCCAAAAATGTATTTAAAGTTCGGAATTTGTTTCTGTTTTTATAATATATCTCGAAAAGTAATAAAAATACAATATCTTTGTACATAACTTTTTTTGTAGGATATAAGATTTTCTACAAAACATAATTTTTGTAAAATCGCTCTATCTTGCTTAGTTTTTTAGATATTTTTAAAAAAGTAAGAAAATGCTAGAATTTGTTTTTTATTTTTTTAATATATCTTAAAAAGAAAGAAAAATACAATATCTTTGTGTATTACTTTTTTTTTAGGAAATAAAACTGTCTACAAAATATAATATTCGTAAAATCGCTCTATCTTGCTTAGTTTTTGAGATATTTCAAAAAATGTAAAAAAAGGTAGGAATTTGTATATTATTTATTTAATATATCTCGAAAAGAAAGAGAGATACAATATCTTTTTATATACCCTTTTTAGTAGGAGATAAAATTGTCTACAAATCATACTATTTGTAAAATCGCTCTATCTTGCTTAGTTTTTTAGATATTTTTTAAAAAAGTAAGAAAATGTGAGAATTTGTTTTTTATTTTTTAAATATATCTCGAAAAGTAAGAGAAATACAATATCTTTGTATATAACCTTTTTTGTAGGAAATAAAACTGTCTACAAACATACTATTTGTAAAATCGCTCTATCTTGGTTAGTTCTTTAAAAATTTTTAAAAAAGTACTTAAAGGTCGGTATTTGTATTTTGTTTTTTTATTATATCTCGAGACTTAATAAAAATACAATTTCTTTGTATATAACCTTTTTTGTAGGAAATAAAATTGTCTACAAAACATAATTTCTGTAAAATCACTCTATCTTGCTTAGTTTTTTAGATATTTTTAAAGAGGTAAGAAAATGTGAGAATTTGTTTTTTATTTTTTTAAAGATATCTCAAAAAAGAAAGAAAAATAAAATATCTTTGTATATAAGTTTTTTTTTTGAAAATAAAACTGTCTACAAACATACTATTTGTAAAATCGCTCTTTCTTGGTTAGTTTTTGAAAAATTTCCAAAAATGTATTTAAAGTTCGGAATTTGCTTTTTGTTTTTATAATATATCTCGAAAAGTAATAAAAATACAATATCTTTGTATATAACTTTTTTTTAGGAAATAAAACTGTCTACAAAACATAATATTTGTAAAATCGCTCTTTCTTGGTTAGTTTTTGAAAAATTTCCAAAAAATGTAATTAATGTTCGGAATTTGTTTTTTGTTTTTATAATATATCTCGAAAAGTAATAAAAATACAATATCTTTGTACATAACTTTTTTTGTAGGATATAAGATTTTCTACAAAACATAATATTTGTAAAATCGCTCTATCTTGCTTAGTTTCTTAGATATTTTTAAAAAAGTAAGAAAATGCTTGAATTTGTTTTTTATTTTTTTTTAATATATCTCGAAAAGTAAGAGAAATACAATATCTTTGTATATAACCTTTTTTGTAGGAAATAAAATTGTCTACAAAACATAATTTCTGCAAAATCGCTCTATCTTGCTTAGTTTTTGAAAAATTTTGAAAAATGTAAAAAAAGGTCGGAATTTTTTTTTTGTTTTTTTATTATATCTCGAAAAGAATGAAAAATACAATATCTTTGTATATACCTTTTTTTTTAGGAAATAAAACTGTCTACAAAACATAATATTTGTAAAACCGCTCTATCTTGCTTAGTTTTTGAGATTTTATCAAAAATGTAAAAAAAAGGTGAGAATTTGTATTTTATTTTTTTAATATATCTCGAAAAGAAAGAAAAATACAATATCTTTGTATATAACCTTTTTTGTAGGAAAAAAAATTGTCTACAAAACAAAATATTTGTAAAATCGCTCTATCTTGCTTAGTTTTTTAGATATTTTTAAAAAAGTAAAAAAATGTGAGAATTTGTTTTTTATTTTTTTAATATATCTCGAAAAAGAAAGAAAAATACAATATCTTTGTATATAACCTTTTTTGTAGGAAATAAAATTGTCTACAAAACACAATATTTGCAAAATCGCTCTATCTTGCATAGTTTTTGAAAAATTTCCAAAAATGTATATAAAGGTCGGAATTTGTATTTTGTTTTTTTATTATATCTCTAAACCTAATAAAAATACAATTTCTTTGTAAATCCTTTTTTTGTAGGAAATAAAATTGTCTACAAAACATAATTTTTGTAAAATCGCTCTATCTTGCTTAGTTTTTTAGATATTTTTAAAAAAGTAAGAAAATGTGAGAATTTGTTTTTTATTTTTTAAAGATATCTCGAAAAGAAAGAAAAATAAAATATCTTTGTATATAAGTTTTTTTTTTTGAAAATAAAATTGTCTACAAACATACTATTTGTAAAATCGCTCTTTCTTGGTTAGTTTTTGAGATATTTCCAAAAATGTAAATAAAGTTCGGAATTTGTTTTTTGTTTTTATAATATATCTCGAAAAGTAATAAAAATACAATATCTTTGTATATAACTTTTTTTTTAGGAAATAAAATTGTCTACAAAACATAATATTTGTAAAATCACTCTATCTTGGTTAGTTTTTAAAAAATTTCCAAAAATGTAAATAAAGTTCGGAATTTGTTTTTTGTTTTTTTAATATATCTCGAAAAGTAATAAAAATACAATATTTTTGTACATAACTTTTTTGTAGGAAATAAAATTTTCTACAAAACACAATATTTGTAAAATCGCTCTATCTTGCTTAGTTTTTGAGATATTTTTAAAAAAGTAAAAAAATGCTAGAATTTGTTTTTTATTTTTTTAATATATCTCGAAAAGTAAGAGAAATACAATATCTTTGTATATAACCTTTTTTGTTGGAAATAAAATTGTCTACAAAACACAATTTCTGCAAAATCGCTCTATCTTGCTTAGTTTTTGAGATATTTTGAAAAATGTAAATAAAGGTCGGAATTTTTTTTTTGTTTTTTTATTATATCTCGAAAAGAAAGAAAAATACAATATCTTTGTATATACCTTTTTTTTTAGGAAATAAAATTGTCTACAAAACATAATATTTGTAAAATCGCTCTATCTTGCTTAGTTTTTGAGATATTTCAAAAAATGTAAAAAAAGGTCGGAATTTGTTTTTTGTTTTTTTAATATATCTCGAAAGGAAAGAAAAATACAATATTTTTGTATATAGCCTTTTTTTTAGGAAATAAAATTGTCTACAAAACACAAATTCTGTAAAATCGCTCTATCTTTCTTAGTTTTTGAGATTTTATCAAAAATGTAAAAAAAAGGTGAGAATTTGTATTTTATTTTTTTTTAATATATTTTGAAAAGTAAGAAAAATACAATATCTTTGTATATAACCTTTTTTGTAGGAAAAAAAATTGTCTACAAAACAAAATATTTGTAAAATCGCTCTATCTTGCTTAGTTTTTGAGATATTTTTAAAAAATGTAAGAAAATGTGAGAATTTGTTTTTTATTTTTTAAAGATATCTCAAAAAGAAAGAAAAATAAAATATCTTTGTATATAACCTTTTTTTTAGAAAATAAAATTGTCTACAAAACATAATATTTGTAAAATCGCTCTATCTTGCTTAGTTTTTGAAATGTTTCCAAAAATGTAATTAAAGGTCGGAATTTGTTTTTTGTTTTTTTAATATATCTGAAAAAGAAAGAAAAATACAATATCTTTGTATATAACTTTTTTTGTAGGAAAAAAATTGTCTACAAAACAAAATATTTGTAAAATCGCTCTATCTTCCTTAGTTTTTGAGATATTTTAAAAAAAGTAAAAAAAGGTGGGAATTTGTTTTTTTTTAATATATCTCGAAAAGTAAGAGAAATACAATATTTTTGTATATAACCTTTTTTGTAGGAAATAAAATTGTCTACAAAACACAATATCTGCAAAATCGCTCTATCTTGCTTAGTTTTTGAAATATTTTGAAAAATGTAAAAAAAGGTCGGAATTTTTTTTTTGTTTTTTTATTATATCTCGAAAAGAAAGAAAAATACAATATCTTTGTATATAACTTTTTTTTTAGGAAATAAAATTGTCTACAAAACACAATATTTGTAAAATCGCTCTATCTTGCTTAGTTTTTGAGATATTTCAAAAAATGTAAATAAAGGTCGGAATTTGTTTTTTGTTTTTTTTTAATATATCTCGAAAAGAAAGAAAAATACAATATCTTTGTATATAGCTTTTTTTGTAGGAAATAAAATTGTCTACAAAACATAATTTCTGTAAAATCGCTCTATCTTGCTTAGTTTTTGAGATTTTATCAAAAATGTAAAAAAAAGGTGAGAATTTGTATTTTATTTTTTTAATGTATCTCGAAAAGAAAGGAAAATACAATATCTTTGTATATAACCTTTTTTGTAGGAAATAAAATTGTCTACAAAACAAAATATTTGTAAAATCGCTCTATCTTGCTTAGTTTTTGAGATATTTTAAAAAATGTAAGAAAATGCTAGAATTTGTTTTTTATTTTTTTAATATATCTCAAAAAGAAAGAAAAATACAATATCTTTGTATATTACTTTTTTTTTAGGAAATAAAACTGTCTACAAAATATAATATTCGTAAAATCGCTCTATCTTGCTTAGTTTTTGAGATATTTCCAAAAATGTAAAAAAAGGTAGGAATTTGTATTTTATTTTTTTAATATATCTCGAAAAGAAAGAGAGATACAATATCTTTGTATATACCCTTTTTTGTAGGAGATAAAATTGTCTACAAAACATACTATTTGTAAAATCGCTCTATCTTGCTTAGTTTTTTAGATATTTTTAAAAAAGTAAGAAAAATGTGAGAATTTGTTTTTTATTTTTTTAAATATATCTCAGAAAAGAAAGAAAAATACAATATCTTTGTAAATAACCTTTTTTGTAGGAAATAAAATTGTCTACAAAACACAATATTTGTAAAATCGCTCTATCTTGCTTAGTTTTTTAGATATTTTAAAAAATGTAAAAAAATGTCGAGAATTTGTTTTTTTTTTTTTTTAATATATCTCGAAAAGAAAGAAAAATAAAATATCTTTGTATATTACTTTTTTTTTAGGAAATAAAATTGTCTACAAAACATAATATTTGTAAAATCGCTCTTTCTTGCTTAGTTTTTGAAATATTTCCAAAAATGTAAAAAAAAGTTCGGAATTTGTTTCTGTTTTTATAATATATCTCGAAAAGTAATAAAAATACAATATTTTTGTACATAACTTTTTTTGTAGGATATAAGATTGTCTACAAAACATAATTTTTGTAAAATCGCTCTATCTTGCTTAGTTTTTGAGATATTTTTAAAAAAGTAAGAAAATGCTGGAATTTGTTTTTTATTTTTTTAATATATCTCAAAAAGAAAGAAAAATACAATATCTTTGTGTATTACCTTTTTTGTAGGAAATAAAATTGTCTACAAAACACAATATTCGTAAAATCGCTCTATCTTGCTTAGTTTTTGAGATATTTCAAAAAATGTAAAAAAACGTAGGAATTTGTTTTTTATTTTTTTAATATATCTCGAAAAGTAAGAGAGATACAATATCTTTTTATATACCCTTTTTAGTAGGAAATAAAATTGTCTACAAATCATACTATTTGTAAAATCGCTCTATCTTGCTTAGTTTTTGAGATATTTTTAAAAAAGTAAAAAAATGTATGAATTTGTTTTTTATTTTTTAAATATATCTCGAAAAGTAAGAGAAATACAATATCTTTGTATATAACCTTTTTTGTAGGAAATAAAATTGTCTACAAAACACAATATTTGTAAAATCGCTCTATCTTTCTTAGTTCTTTAAAAATTTTTAAAAAAGTAAATAAAGGTCGGAATTTGTTTTTTGTTTTTTTATTATATCTCGAGACTTAATAAAAATACAATTTCTTTGTATATAACCTTTTTTGTAGGAAATAAAATTGTCTACAAAACACAATTTCTGCAAAATCGCTCTATCTTGGTTAGTTTTTGAGAAATTTTGAAAAATGTAAAAAAAGGTCGGAATTTTTTTTTGTTTTTTTATTATATCTCGAAAAGAAAGAAAAATACAATATCTTTGTATATACCTTTTTTTTAGGAAATAAAATTGTCTACAAACATACTATTTGTAAAATCGCTCTATCTTGGTTAGTTCTTGAGAAATTTTAAAAAATGTAAATAAAGGTCGGTATTTGTATTTTGTTTTTTTATTATATCTCGAGACTTAATAAAAATACAATTTCTTTGTATATAACCTTTTTTTGTAGGAAATAAAATTGTCTACAAAACATAATTTCTGTAAAATCACTCTTTCTTGCTTAGTTTTTTAGATATTTTTAAAAAAAGTAAAAAAATGTCGAGAATTTGTTTTTTATTTTTTAAAGATATCTCAAAAAGAAAGAAAAATAAAATATCTTTGTATATAACCTTTTTTTTTGAAAATAAAATTGTCTACAAACATACTATTTGTAAAATCGCTCTATCTTGCTTAGTTTTTGAAATATTTCCAAAAATGTAAATAAAGTTCGGAATTTGTTTTTTGTTTTTATAATATATCTCGAAAAGTAATAAAAATACAATATCTTTGTATATAACTTTTTTTGTAGGAAATAAAATTGTCTACAAAACATAATTTTTGTAAAATCGCTCTATCTTGCTTAGTTTTTTAGATATTTTTAAAAAAGTAAGAAAATGCTAGAATTTGTTTTTTTTTTTTTTAATATATCTCGAAAAGTAAGAGAAATACAATATTTTTGTATATAACCTTTTTTGTAGGAAATAAAATTGTCTACAAAACACAATATCTGCAAAATCGCTTTATCTTGCTTAGTTTTTGAGAAATTTTGAAAAATGTAAATAAAGGTCGGAATTTTTTTTTTGTTTTTTTATTATATCTCGAAAAGTAAGAAAAATACAATATCTTTGTATATACCTTTTTTTTAGGAAGTAAAACTGTCTACAAAACACAATATTTGTAAAATCGCTCTATCTTGCTTAGTTTTTGAGAAATTTCAAAAAATGTAAAAAAAGGTCGGAATTTGTTTTTTGTTTTTTTTAATATATCTCGAAAGGAAAGAAAAATACAATATCTTTGTATATAACCTTTTTTGTAGGAAATAAAATTGTCTACAAAACAAAATATTTGTAAAATCGCTCTATCTTGCTTAGTTTTTTAGATATTTTCAAAAAATGTAAAAAAATGTGAGAATTTGTTTTTTATTTTTTTAATATATCTCGAAAAGTAAGAAAAATACAATATCTTTGTATATAACTTTTTTTGTAGGAAATAAAATTGTCTACAAAACAAAATATTTGTAAAATCGCTCTATCTTGCTTAGTTTTTGAGATATTTTTAAAAAATGTAAAAAAAGGTGGGAATTTGTTTTTTATTTTTTTAATATATCTACAAAAAGTAAGAAAAATAAAATATTTTTGTATATAACCTTTTTTGTAGGAAATAAAATTGTCTACAAAACATAATATTTGTAAAATCGCTCTATCTTGGCTTAGTTTTTGAGATGTTTCCAAAAAATGTAATAAAAGGTCGGAATTTGTTTTTTGTTTTTTTAATATATCTCGAAAAGTAAGAAAAATACAATATCTTTGTATATAACTTTTTTTGTAGGAAATAAAATTGTCTACAAAACAAAATATTTGTAAAATCGCTCTATCTTGCTTAGTTTTTGAGATATTTTAAAAAATGTAAAAAAAGGTCGGAATTTGTTTTTTGTTTTTTTAATATATCTCGAAAAGTAAGAGAAATACAATATCTTTGTATATAACCTTTTTTGTAGGAAATAAAATTGTCTACAAAACACAAAATTTGTAAAATCGCTCTATCTTGCTTAGTTTATGAGATATTTCCAAAAATGTAAAAACAGGTCAGGAATTTGTATTTTATTTTTTTAATATATCTCGAAAACTAAGGGAGATACAATATCTTTGTATATAACCTTTTTTGTAGGAAATAAAATTGTCTACAAAACACAATATTTGTAAAATCGCTCTATCTTGCTTAGTTTTTGAGATATTTATCAAAAATGTAAAAAAAGGTCGGAATTTGTTTTTTTTTTTTTGGTAATATATCTCGAAAAGTAAGGGAGATACAATATCTTTGTATATACCTTTCTTTTGTAGGAAATAAAACTGTCTACAAAACACAATATTTGTAAAATCGCTCTATCTTGCTTAGTTTTTGAGATATTTATAAAAAATGTAAAAAAATGTGGGAATTTTTTTTTTTTTTTTTTTTTAATATATCTCGAAAAGTAAGAGAAATACAATATCTTTGTATATAACCTTTTTTGTAGGAAATAAAATTGTCTACAAATCATAATATGATGCAAGATCGCTCTATCTTGGTTAGTTTTAAAAAAATTTTGAAAAATGTAAATAAAGGTCGGAATTTTTTTTTTGTTTTTTTATTATATCTCGAAAAGAATGAAAAATACAATATCTTTGTATATAACTTTTTTTTTAGGAAATAAAACTGTCTACAAAACATAGTATTTGTAGAATCGCTCTATCTTGCTTAGTTTTTGAAACGTTTCCAAAAATGTAATTAAAGGTCGGAATTTGTTTTTTGTTTTTTTAATATATCTGAAAAAGAAAGAAAAATACAATATCTTTGTATATAACTTTTTTTGTAGGAAAAAAAATTGTCTACAAAACAAAATATTTGTAAAATCGCTTTATCTTCCTTAGTTTTTGAGATATTTTTAAAAAAGTAAAAAAAGGTGGGAATTTGTTTTTTTTTAATATATCTCGAAAAGTAAGAGAAATACAATATCTTTGTATATAACCTTTTTTGTAGGAAATAAAATTGTCTACAAAACATAATTTCTGCAAAATCGCTCTATCTTGCTTAGTTTTTGAAAAAATTTTGAAAAATGTAAATAAAGGTCGGAATTTTTTTTTTGTTTTTTTATTATATCTCGAAAAGAAAGAAAAATACAATATCTTTGTATATACCTTTTTTTTTAGGAAATAAAACTGTCTACAAAACATAATATTTGTAAAATCGCTCTATCTTGCTTAGTTTTTGAAAAATTTCCAAAAATGTAATTAAAGGTCGGAATTTGTTTTTTGTTTTTTTAATATATCTCGAAAAGAAAGAAAAATACAATATCTTTGTTTATAGCTTTTTTTTTAGGAAATAAAATTGTCTACAAAACATAATTTCTGCAAAATCGCTCTATCTTGGTTAGTTTTTGAAAAATTTTGAAAAATGTAATTAAAGGTCGGAATTTGTTTTTTGTTTTTTTAATGTATCTCGAAAAGAAAGGAAAATACAATATCTTTGTATATAACCTTTTTTGTAGGAAAAAAAATTGTCTAAAAAACAAAATATTTGTAAAATCGCTCTATCTTGCTTAGTTTTTTAGATATTTTTTAAAAAAGTAAGAAAATGCTAGAATTTGTTTTTTATTTTTTTAATATATCTTAAAAAGAAAGAAAAATACAATATCTTTGTGTATTACTTTTTTTTTAGGAAATAAAACTGTCTACAATATATAATATTCGTAAAATCGCTCTATCTTGCTTAGTTTTTGAGATATTTCCAAAAATGTAAAAAAAGGTAGGAATTTGTATTTTATTTTTTTAATATATCTCGAAAAGAAAGAGAGATACAATATCTTTTTATATACCCTTTTTTGTAGGAGATAAAATTGTCTACAAATCATACTATTTGTAAAATCGCTCTATCTTGCTTAGTTTTTTAGATATTTTTAAAAAAGTAAGAAAATGTGAGAATTTGTTTTTTATTTTTTAAATATATCTCAAAAAGAAAGAAAAATACAATATCTTTGTGAATAACCTTTTTTGTAGGAAATAAAATTGTCTACAAAACATAATTTTTGCAAAATCGCTCTATCTTGCTTAGTTTTTTAGATATTTTTAAAAAAGTAAGAAAATGTGAGAATTTGTTTTTTATTTTTTTAATATATCACAAAAAGAAAGAAAAATAAAATATCTTTGTATATTACTTTTTTTTTAGGAAATAAAACTGTCTACAAAACATAATATTTGTAAAATCGCTCTTTCTTGGTTAGTTTTTGAAAAATTTCCAAAAATGTATTTAAAGTTCGGAATTTGTTTCTGTTTTTATAATATATCTCGAAAAGTAATAAAAATAGAATATCTTTGTACATAACTTTTTTTGTAGGATATAAGATTTTCTACAAAACATAATTTTTGTAAAATCGCTCTATCTTGCTTAGTTTTTTAGATATTTTTAAAAAAGTAAGAAAATGCTAGAATTTGTTTTTTATTTTTTTAATATATCTTAAAAAGAAAGAAAAATACAATATCTTTGTGTATTACTTTTTTTTTAGGAAATAAAACTGTCTACTAAATATAATATTCGTAAAATCGCTCTATCTTGCTTAGTTTTTGAGATATTTCCAAAAATGTAAAAAAAGGTAGGAATTTGTATATTATTTTTTTAATATATCTCGAAAAGAAAGAAAAATACAATATCTTTGTATATAACTTTTTTTTTAGAAAATAAAATTGTCTTCAAAACATAATATTTGTAAAATCGCTCTATCTTGGTTAGTTTTTGAAACGTTTCCAAAAATGTAATTAAAGGTCGGAATTTGTTTTTTGTTTTTTTAATATATCTGAAAAAGAAAGAAAAATACAATATCTTTGTATATAACTTTTTTTGTAGGAAAAAAAATTGTCTACAAAACAAAATATTTGTAAAATCGCTCTATCTTCCTTAGTTTTTGAGATATTTTTAAAAAAGTAAAAAAAGGTGGGAATTTGTTTTTTTAATATATCTCGAAAAGTAAGAGAAATACAATATCTTTGTATATAACCTTTTTTGTAGGAAATAAAATTGTCTACAAAACATAATTTCTGCAAAATCGCTCTATATTGGTTAGTTTTTGAAAAATTTTGAAAAATGTAAATAAAGGTCGGAATTTTTTTTTTGTTTTTTTATTATATCTCGAAAAGAAAGAAAAATACAATATCTTTGTATATACCTTTTTTTTTAGGAAATAAAACTGTCTACAAAACATAATATTTGTAAAATCGCTCTATCTTGGTTAGTTTTTGAAAAATTTCCAAAAATGTAATTAAAGGTCGGAATTTGTTTTTTGTTTTTTTAATATATCTCGAAAAGAAAGAAAAATACAATATCTTTGTTTATAGCTTTTTTTTTTAGGAAATAAAATTGTCTACAAAACATAATTTCTGCAAAATCGCTCTATCTTGGTTAGTTTTTGAAAAATTTTGAAAAATGTAAATAAAGGTCGGAATTTTTTTTTTGTTTTTTTATTATATCTCGAAAAGAAAGAAAAATACAATATCTTTGTATATACCTTTTTTTTTAGGAAATAAAACTGTCTACAAAACATAATATTTGTAAAATCGCTCTATCTTGGTTAGTTTTTGAAAAATTTCCAAAAATGTAATTAAAGGTCGGAATTTGTTTTTTGTTTTTTTAATGTATCTCGAAAAGAAAGAAAAATACAATATCTTTGTATATAACCTTTTTTGTAAGAAAAAAAATTGTCTAAAAAACAAAATATTTGTAAAATCGCTCTATCTTGCTTAGTTTTTTAGATATTTTTAAAAAAGTAAGAAAATGCTAGAATTTGTTTTTTATTTTTTTAGTATATCTTAAAAAGAAAGAAAAATACAATATCTTTGTGTATTACTTTTTTTTAGGAAATAAAACTGTCTACAAAATATAATATTCGTAAAATCGCTCTATCTTGCTTAGTTTTTGAGATATTTCCAAAAATGTAATTAAAGGTCGGAATTTGTTTTTTGTTTTTTTAATATATCTCGAAGAGAAAGAGAGATACAATATCTTTTTATATACCCTTTTTTAGTAGGAGATAAAATTGTCTACAAATCATACTATTTGTAAAATCGCTCTATCTTGCTTAGTTTTTTAGATATTTTTAAAAAAGTAAGAAAATGTGAGAATTTGTTTTTATTTTTTAAATATATCTCGAAAAGTAAGAGAAATACAATATCTTTGTATATAACATTTTTTGTAGGAAATAAAACTGTCTACAAACATACTATTTGTAAAATCGCTCTATCTTTGTTAGTTCTTTAAAAATTTTTAAAAAAGTACTTAAAGGTCGGTATTTGTATTTTGTTTTTTTATTATATCTCGAGACCTAATAAAAATACAATTTCTTTGTATATAACCTTTTTTGTAGGAAATAAAATTGTCTACAAAACATAATTTCTGTAAAATCACTCTATCTTGCTTAGTTTTTTAGATATTTTTAAAGAAGTAAGAAAATGTGAGAATTTGTTTTTTATTTTTTAAAGATATCTCAAAAAGAAAGAAAAATAAAATATCTTTGTATATAAGTTTTTTTTTTGAAAATAAAACTGTCTACAAACATACTATTTGTAAAATCGCTCTTTCTTGGTTAGTTTTTGAAAAATTTCCAAAAATGTATTTAAAGTTCGGAATTTGTTTTTTGTTTTTATAATATATCTCGAAAAGTTATAAAAATACAATATCTTTGTATATAACTTTTTTTTTAGGAAATAAAACTGTCTACAAAACATAATATTTGTAAAATCGCTCTTTCTTGGTTAGTTTATGAAAAATTTCCAAAAATGTATTTAATGTTCGGAATTTGTTTTTTGTTTTTATAATATATCTCGAAAAGTAATAAAAATACAATATCTTTGTACATAACTTTTTTTGTAGGATATAAGATTTTCTACAAAACATAATTTTTGTAAAATCGCTCTATCTTGCTTAGTTTCTTAGATATTTTTAAAAAAGTAAGAAAATGCTAGAATTTGTTTTTTATTTTTTTAATATATCTCGAAAAGTAAGAGAAATACAATATCTTTGTATATAACCTTTTTTGTAGGAAATAAAATTGTCTACAAAACATAATTTCTGCAAAATCGCTCTATCTTGGTTAGTTTTTGAAAAATTTTGAAAAATGTAAATAAAGGTCGGAATTTTTTTTTTGTTTTTTTATTATATCTCGAAAAGAAAGAAAAATACAATATCTTTGTATATACCTTTTTTTTTAGGAAATAAAACTGTCTACAAAACATAATATTTGTAAAACCGCTCTATCTTGCTTAGTTTTTGAGATTTTATCAAAAATGTAAAAAAAAGGTGAGAATTTGTATTTTATTTTTTTAATATATCTCGAAAAGAAAGAAAAATACAATATCTTTGTATATAACCTTTTTTGTAAGAAAAAAATTGTCTACAAAACAAAATATTTGTAATATCGCTCTATCTTGCTTAGTTTTTTAGATATTTTTAAAAAAGTAAGAAAATGTGAGAATTTGTTTTTTATTTTTTAAATATATCTCAAAAAGAAAGAAAAATACAATATCTTTGTGAATAACATTTTTTGTAGGAAATAAAATTGTCTACAAAACATAATTTTTGCAAAATCCCTCTATCTTGGATAGTTTTTGAAATATTTCCAAAAATGTATTTAAAGGTCGGAATTTGTATTTTGTTTTTTTATTATATCTTTAAACCTAATAAAAATACAATTTCTTTGTATATCCTTTTTTTGTAGGAAATAAAATTGTCTACAAAACATAATTTTTGTAAAATCACTCTATCTTGCTTAGTTTTTTAGATATTTTTAAAAAAGTAAGAAAATGTGAGAATCTGTTTTTTTATTTTTTAAAGATATCTCAAAAAGAAAGAAAAATAAAATATCTTTGTATATAAGTTTTATTTTTTGAAAATAAAACTGTCTACAAACATACTATTTGTAAAATCGCTCTTTCTTGGTTAGTTTTTGAAAAATTTCCAAAAATGTATTTAAAGTTCGGAATTTGTTTTTTGTTTTTATAATATATCTTGAAAAGTAATAAAAATACAATATCTTTGTATATAACTTTTTTTTTAGGAAATAAAACTGTCTACAAAACATAATATTTGTAAAATCACTCTTTCTTAGTTAGTTTTTAAAAAATTTCCAAAAATGTATTTAAAGTTCGGAATTTGTTTTTTGTTTTTATAATATATCTCGAAAAGTAATAAAAATACAATATCTTTGTACATAAATTTTTTTGTAGGATATAAGATTTTCTACAAAACATAATTTTTGTAAAATCGCTCTATCTTGCTTAGTTTTTTAGATATTTTTTAAAAAAGTAAGAAAATGCTAGAATTTGTTTTTTATTTTTTTAATATATCTCGAAAAGTAAGAGAAATACAATATCTTTGTATATAACCTTTTTTGTAGGAAATAAAATTGTCTACAAAACATAATTTCTGCAAAATCGCTCTATCTTGGTTAGTTTTTGATAAATTTTGAAAAATGTAAATAAAGGTCGGAATTTTTTTTTTGTTTTTTTATTATATCTCGAAAAAGAAAGAAAAATACAATATCTTTGTATATACCTTTTTTTTAGGAAATAAAACTGTCTACAAAACATAATATTTGTAAAATCGCTCTATCTTGGTTAGTTTTTGAAAAATTTCCAAAAATGTAATTAAAGGTCGGAATTTGTTATTTGTTTTTTTAATATATCTCGAAAGGAAAGAAAAATACAATATCTTTGTATATAGCTTTTTTTTTAGGAAATAAAATTGTCTACAAAACATAAATTCTGTAAAATCGCTCTATCTTTCTTAGTTTTTGAGATTTTATCAAAAATGTAAAAAAAAGGTGAGAATTTGTATTTTATTTTTTTAATATATTTTGAAAAGAAAGAAAAATACAATATCTTTGTATATAACCTTTTTTGTAAGAAAAAAATTGTCTACAAAACAAAATATTTGTAGAATCGCTCTATCTTGCTTAGTTTTTTAGATATTTTTAAAAAAGTAAGAAAATGTGAGAATTTGTTTTTTATTTTTTAAATATATCTCAAAAAGAAAGAAAAATACAATATCTTTGTGAATAACCTTTTTTGTAGGAAATAAAATTGTCTACAAAACATAATTTTTGCAAAATCCCTCTATCTTGATTAGTTTTTGAAAAATTTCCAAAAATGTATTTAAAGGTCGGAATTTGTATTTTGTTTTTTTATTATATCTTTAAACCTAATAAAAATACAATTTCTTTGTATATCCTTTTTTGTAGGAAATAAAATTGTCTACAAAACATAATTTTTGTAAAATCGCTCTATCTTGCTTAGTTTTTTAGATATTTTTAAAAAAGTAAGAAAATGTGAGAATTTGTTTTTTATTTTTTAAAGATATCTCAAAAGAAAAGAAAAACAAAATATCTTTGTATATAAGTTTTTTTTTTGAAAATAAAACTGTCTACAAACATACTATTTGTAAAATCGCTCTATCTTGGTTAGTTCTTTAAAAATTTTTAAAAAAGTACTTAAAGGTCGGTATTTGTATTTTGTTTTTTTATTATATCTCGAGACTTAATAAAAATACAATTTCTTTGTATATAACCTTTTTTGTAGGAAATAAAATTGTCTACAAAACATAATTTTTGTAAAATCACTCTTTCTTGCTTAGTTTTTTTAGATATTTTTAAAAAAGTAAGAAAATGTGAGAATTTGTTTTTTATTTTTTAAAGATATCTCAAAAAAGAAAGAAAAATAAAATATCTTTGTATATATGTTTTTTTTTTGAAAATAAAACTGTCTACAAACATACTATTTGTAAAATCGCTCTTTCTTGGTTAGTTTTTGAAAAATTTCCAAAAATGTATTTAAAGTTCGGAATTTGTTTTTTGTTTTTATAATATATCTCGAAAAGTAATAACAATACAATATCTTTGTACATAACTTTTTTTGTAGGATATAAGATTTTCTACAAAACATAATTTTTGTAAAATCGCTCTATCTTGCTTAGTTTTTTAGATATTTTTAAAAAAGTAAGAAAATGCTAGAATTTGTTTTTTATTTTTTTAATATATCTCGAAAAGTAAGAGAAATACAATATCTTTGTATATAACCTTTTTTGTAGGAAATAAAATTGTCTACAAAACATAATTTCTGCAAAATCGCTTTATCTTGGTTAGTTTTTGAAAAATTTTGAAAAATGTAAATAAAGGTCGGAATTTTTTTTTGTTTTTTATTATATCTCGAAAAGAAAGAAAAATACAATATCTTTGTATATACCTTTTTTTTTAGGAAGTAAAACTGTCTACAAAACATAATATTTGTAAAATCGCTCTATCTTGGTTAGTTTTTGAAAAATTTCCAAAAATGTAATTAAAGGTCGGAATTTGTTTTTTGTTTTTTTAATATATCTCGAAAGGAAAGAAAAATACAATATCTTTGTATATAACCTTTTTTGTAAGAAAAAAAATTGTCTACAAAACAAAATATTTGTAAAATCGCTCTATCTTCCTTAGTTTTTGAGATATTTTTAAAAAAGTAAGAAAATGCTAGAATTTGTTTTTTATTTTTTTAATATATCTTAAAAAGAAAGAAAAATACAATATCTTTGTGTATTACTTTTTTTTTAGGAAATAAAACTGTCTACTAAATATAATATTCGTAAAATCGCTCTATCTTGCTTAGTTTTTGAGATATTTCCAAAAATGTAAAAAAAGGTAGGAATTTGTATATTATTTTTTTAATATATCTCGAAAAGAAAGAAAAATACAATATCTTTGTATATAACTTTTTTTTTAGAAAATAAAATTGTCTTCAAAACATAATATTTGTAAAATCGCTCTATCTTGGTTAGTTTTTGAAACGTTTCCAAAAATGTAATTAAAGGTCGGAATTTGTTTTTTGTTTTTTTAATATATCTGAAAAAGAAAGAAAAATACAATATCTTTGTATATAACTTTTTTTGTAGGAAAAAAATTGTCTACAAAACAAAATATTTGTAAAATCGCTCTATCTTCCTTAGTTTTTGAGATATTTTTAAAAAAGTAAAAAAAGGTGGGAATTTGTTTTTTTAATATATCTCGAAAAGTAAGAGAAATACAATATCTTTGTATATAACCTTTTTTGTAGGAAATAAAATTGTCTACAAAACATAATTTCTGCAAAATCGCTCTATCTTGGTTAGTTTTTGAAAAATTTTGAAAAATGTAAATAAAGGTCGGAATTTTTTTTTTGTTTTTTTATTATATCTCGAAAAGAAAGAAAAATACAATATCTTTGTATATACCTTTTTTTTTAGGAAATAAAACTGTCTACAAAACATAATATTTGTAAAATCGCTCTATCTTGGTTAGTTTTTGAAAAATTTCCAAAAATGTAATTAAAGGTCGGAATTTGTTTTTTGTTTTTTTAATATATCTCGAAAAGAAAGAAAAATACAATATCTTTGTTTATAGCTTTTTTTTTAGGAAATAAAATTGTCTACAAAACATAATTTCTGCAAAATCGCTCTATCTTGGTTAGTTTTTGAAAAATTTTGAAAAATGTAAATAAAGGTCGGAATTTTTTTTTTGTTTTTTTATTATATCTCGAAAAGAAAGAAAAATACAATATCTTTGTATATACCTTTTTTTTTAGGAAATAAAACTGTCTACAAAACATAATATTTGTAAAATCGCTCTATCTTGGTTAGTTTTTGAAAAATTTCCAAAAATGTAATTAAAGGTCGGAATTTGTTTTTTGTTTTTTTAATGTATCTCGAAAAGAAAGAAAAATACAATATCTTTGTATATAACCTTTTTTGTAAGAAAAAAAATTGTCTAAAAAACAAAATATTTGTAAAATCGCTCTATCTTGCTTAGTTTTTTAGATATTTTTAAAAAAGTAAGAAAATGCTAGAATTTGTTTTTTATTTTTTTAATATATCCTAAAAAGAAAGAAAAATACAATATCTTTGTGTATTACTTTTTAGTAGGAGATAAAATTGTCTACAAATCATACTATTTGTAAAATCGCTCTATCTTGCTTAGTTTTTTAGATATTTTTAAAAAGTAAGAAAATGTGAGAATTTGTTTTTTATTTTTTAAATATATCTCGAAAAGTAAGAGAAATACAATATCTTTGTATATAACATTTTTTGTAGGAAATAAAACTGTCTACAAACATACTATTTGTAAAATCGCTCTATCTTTGTTAGTTCTTTAAAAATTTTTAAAAAAGTACTTAAAGGTCCGTATTTGTATTTTGTTTTTTTATTATATCTCGAGACCTAATAAAAATACAATTTCTTTGTATATAACCTTTTTTGTAGGAAATAAAATTGTCTACAAAACATAATTTCTGTAAAATCACTCTATCTTGCTTAGTTTTTTAGATATTTTTAAAGAAGTAAGAAAATGTGAGAATTTGTTTTTTATTTTTTAAAGATATCTCAAAAAGAAAGAAAAATAAAATATCTTTGTATATAAGTTTTTTTTTTGAAAATAAAACTGTCTACAAACATACTATTTGTAAAATCGCTCTTTCTTGGTTAGTTTTTGAAAAATTTCCAAAAATGTATTTAAAGTTCGGAATTTGTTTTTTGTTTTTATAATATATCTCGAAAAGTTATAAAAATACAATATCTTTGTATATAACTTTTTTTTTAGGAAATAAAACTGTCTACAAAACATAATATTTGTAAAATCGCTCTTTCTTGGTTAGTTTATGAAAAATTTCCAAAAATGTATTTAATGTTCGGAATTTGTTTTTTGTTTTTATAATATATCTCGAAAAGTAATAAAAATACAATATCTTTGTACATAACTTTTTTTGTAGGATATAAGATTTTCTACAAAACATAATTTTTGTAAAATCGCTCTATCTTGCTTAGTTTCTTAGATATTTTTAAAAAAGTAAGAAAATGCTAGAATTTGTTTTTTATTTTTTTAATATATCTCGAAAAGTAAGAGAAATACAATATCTTTGTATATAACCTTTTTTGTAGGAAATAAAATTGTCTACAAAACATAATTTCTGCAAAATCGCTATATCTTGGTTAGTTTTTGAAAAATTTTGAAAAATGTAAATAAAGGTCGGAATTTTTTTTTTGTTTTTTTATTATATCTCGAAAAGAAAGAAAAATACAATATCTTTGTATATACCTTTTTTTTTAGGAAATAAAACTGTCTACAAAACATAATATTTGTAAAACCGCTCTATCTTGCTTAGTTTTTGAGATTTTATCAAAAATGTAAAAAAAGGTGAGAATTTGTATTTTATTTTTTTAATATATCTCGAAAAGAAAGAAAAATACAATATCTTTGTATATAACCTTTTTTGTAAGAAAAAAAATTGTCTACAAAACAAAATATTTGTAAAATCGCTCTATCTTGCTTAGTTTTTTAGATATTTTTAAAAAAGTAAGAAAATGTGAGAATTTGTTTTTTATTTTTTAAATATATCTCAAAAAGAAAGAAAAATACAATATCTTTGTGAATAACATTTTTTGTAGGAAATAAAATTGTCTACAAAACATAATTTTTGCAAAATCCCTCTATCTTGGATAGTTTTTGAAATATTTCCAAAAATGTATTTAAAGGTCGGAATTTGTATTTTGTTTTTTTATTATATCTTTAAACCTAATAAAAAAACAATTTCTTTGTATATCCTTTTTTTGTAGGAAATAAAATTGTCTACAAAACATAATTTTTGTAAAATCACTCTATCTTGCTTAGTTTTTTAGATATTTTTAAAAAAGTAAGAAAATGTGAGAATCTGTTTTTTATTTTTTAAAGATATCTCAAAAAGAAAGAAAAATAAAATATCTTTGTATATAAGTTTTATTTTTTGAAAATAAAACTGTCTACAAACATACTATTTGTAAAATCGCTCTTTCTTGGTTAGTTTTTGAAAAATTTCCAAAAATGTATTTAAAGTTCGGAATTTGTTTTTTGTTTTTATAATATATCTTGAAAAGTAATAAAAATACAATATCTTTGTATATAACTTTTTTTTAGGAAATAAAACTGTCTACAAAACATAATATTTGTAAAATCACTCTTTCTTGGTTAGTTTTTAAAAAATTTCCAAAAATGTATTTAAAGTTCGGAATTTGTTTTTTGTTTTTATAATATATCTCGAAAAGTAATAAAAATACAATATCTTTGTACATAAATTTTTTTGTAGGATATAAGATTTTCTACAAAACATAATTTTTGTAAAATCGCTCTATCTTGCTTAGTTTTTTAGATATTTTTAAAAAAGTAAGAAAATGCTAGAATTTGTTTTTTATTTTTTTAATATATCTCGAAAAGTAAGAGAAATACAATATCTTTGTATATAACCTTTTTTGTAGGAAATAAAATTGTCTACAAAACATAATTTCTGCAAAATCGCTCTATCTTGGTTAGTTTTTGATAAATTTTGAAAAATGTAAATAAAGGTCGGAATTTTTTTTTTGTTTTTTTATTATATCTCGAAAAGAAAGAAAAATACAATATCTTTGTATATACCTTTTTTTTTAGGAAATAAAACTGTCTACAAAACATAATATTTGTAAAATCGCTCTATCTTGGTTAGTTTTTTGAAAAATTTCCAAAAATGTAATTAAAGGTCGGAATTTGTTTTTTGTTTTTTAAATATATCTCGAAAGGAAAGAAAAATACAATATCTTTGTATATAGCTTTTTTTTTAGGAAATAAAATTGTCTACAAAACATAAATTCTGTAAAATCGCTCTATCTTTCTTAGTTTTTGAGATTTTATCAAAAATGTAAAAAAAAAGGTGAGAATTTGTATTTTATTTTTTTAATATATTTTGAAAAGAAAGAAAAATACAATATCTTTGTATATAACCTTTTTTGTAAGAAAAAAAATTGTCTACAAAACAAAATATTTGTAGAATCGCTCTATCTTGCTTAGTTTTTTAGATATTTTTAAAAAAGTAAGAAAATGTGAGAATTTGTTTTTTATTTTTTAAATATATCTCAAAAAGAAAGAAAAATACAATATCTTTGTGAATAACCTTTTTTGTAGGAAATAAAATTGTCTACAAAACATAATTTTTGCAAAATCCCTCTATCTTGATTAGTTTTTGAAAAATTTCCAAAAATGTATTTAAAGGTCGGAATTTGTATTTTGTTTTTTTATTATATCTTTAAACCTAATAAAAATACAATTTCTTTGTATATCCTTTTTTGTAGGAAATAAAATTGTCTACAAAACATAATTTTTGTAAAATCGCTCTATCTTGCTTAGTTTTTTAGATATTTTTAAAAAAGTAAGAAAATGTGAGAATTTGTTTTTTATTTTTTAAAGATATCTCAAAAAGAAAGAAAAACAAAATATCTTTGTATATAAGTTTTTTTTTGAAAATAAAACTGTCTACAAACATACTATTTGTAAAATCGCTCTATCTTGGTTAGTTCTTTAAAAATTTTTAAAAAAGTACTTAAAGGTCGGTATTTGTATTTTGTTTTTTTATTATATCTCGAGACTTAATAAAAATACAATTTCTTTGTATATAACCTTTTTTGTAGGAAATAAAATTGTCTACAAAACATAATTTTTGTAAAATCACTCTTTCTTGCTTAGTTTTTTAGATATTTTTAAAAAAGTAAGAAAATGTGAGAATTTGTTTTTTATTTTTTAAAGATATCTCAAAAAGAAAGAAAAATAAAATATCTTTGTATATATGTTTTTTTTTTGAAAATAAAACTGTCTACAAACATACTATTTGTAAAATCGCTCTTTCTTGGTTAGTTTTTGAAAAATTTCCAAAAATGTATTTAAAGTTCGGAATTTGTTTTTTGTTTTTATAATATATCTCGAAAAGTAATAACAATACAATATCTTTGTACATAACTTTTTTTGTAGGATATAAGATTTTCTACAAAACATAATTTTTGTAAAATCGCTCTATCTTGCTTAGTTTTTTAGATATTTTTAAAAAAGTAAGAAAATGCTAGAATTTGTTTTTTATTTTTTTTAATATATCTCGAAAAGTAAGAGAAATACAATATCTTTGTATATAACCTTTTTTGTAGGAAATAAAATTGTCTACAAAACATAATTTCTGCAAAATCGCTTTATCTTGGTTAGTTTTTGAAAAATTTTGAAAAATGTAAATAAAGGTCGGAATTTTTTTTTTGTTTTTTTATTATATCTCGAAAAGAAAGAAAAATACAATATCTTTGTATATACCTTTTTTTTTAGGAAGTAAAACTGTCTACAAAACATAATATTTGTAAAATCGCTCTATCTTGGTTAGTTTTTGAAAAATTTCCAAAAATGTAATTAAAGGTCGGAATTTGTTTTTTGTTTTTTTAATATATCTCGAAAGGAAAGAAAAATACAATATCTTTGTATATAACCTTTTTTGTAAGAAAAAAAATTGTCTACAAAACAAAATATTTGTAAAATCGCTCTATCTTGCTTAGTTTTTGAGATGTTTTCAAAATGTAAAAAAAGGTCGGAATTTTTTTTTTGTTTTTTTAATATATCTCAAAAAGAAAGAAAAATACAATATCTTTGTATATAACCTTTTTTTTAGGAAATAATATTGTCTACAAACATACTATTTGTAATATTGCTCTATCTTGGTTAGTTTTTGAAAAATTTTAAAAAATGTAATTAAAGGTCGGTATTTGTATTTTGTTTTTTTAATATATCTCGAAAAGTAATAAAAATACAATCTCTTTGTATGTAACCTTTTTTGTAGGAAATAAAATTGTCTACAAAACATAATTTCTGTAAAATCGCTCTATCTTGCTTAGTTTTTGAAAAATTTCAAAAAATGTAATTAAAGGTCGGAATTTGTTTTTTGTTTTTTTAAAATATCTCAAAAAGAAAGAAAAATACAATATCTTTATATATAACCTTTTTTTTAGGAGATTAAATTGTATACAAACATACTATTTGTAATATCGCTCTATCTTGCTTAGTTTTTGAGATATTTTTTAAAAAGTAAAAAAAGGGTGGAATTTTTTTTTATTTTTTTAATATATTTCGAAAAGTAAGGGAGATACAATATCTTTGTATACAACTTTTTTTTTAGGAAATAAAACTGTCTACAAAACATAAAATTTGTAAAAATTCTCTATCTTTCTTAGTTTTTGAGATATTTTTAAAAATGTAAAAAAAGGTAGGAATTTTTATTTTATTTTTTTAATATATCTCGAAAAGTAAGGGAGATACAATATCTTTGTACATACCTTTTTTTTTAGGAAATACAACTGTCTACAAAACATAATATTTGAAAAATTGCTCTATCTTGGTTAGTTTTTGAGATATTTTCAAAAATGTAATAAAAGGTGGAAATTTGTATTTTATTTTTTTATTATATCTCGAAAAGTAATAAAAATACAATATCTTTGTATATAACTGTTTTTTTAGGAAATAAAACTGTCTACAAAACATAATATTGGAAAAATCGCTCTATCTTGGTTAGTTTTTGAGATATTTCCAAAACTGTAATAAAAGGTGGGAATTTGTATTTTATTTTTTTAATATATCTCGAAAAGTAAGGGAGATACAATATCTTTGTACGTACCTTTTTTTTTAGGAAATACAACTGTCTACAAAACATAATATTTGAAAAATCGCTCTTTCTTTGTTAGTTTTTTGAGATATTTCCAAAAATTTAAAAAAAGGTGGGAATTTGTATTTTATATTTTTAATATATCTCGAAAAGTAAGGGAGATACAATATCTTTGTATATAACTTTTTTTTTAGGAAATAAAACTGTCTACAAAACATAATATTTGAAAAATCGCTCTATCTTGGTTAGTTTTTAAAAAATTTTAAAATATGTAATTAAAGGTCGGAATTTGTTTTTTGTTTTTTAAATATATCTCAAAAAAAGAAAGAAAATTACAATATCTTTGTATATAACATTTTTTTTAGGAAATAATATTGTCTACAAACATACTATTTGTAATATCGCTCTATCTTGGTTAGTTTTTGAAATATTTTAAAAAATGTAATTAAAGGTCGGTATTTGTATTTTGTTTTTTTAATATATCTCGAAAAGTAATAAAAATACAATATCTTTGTATCTAACCTATTTTCTAGGAAATAAAACTGTCTACAAACCTAATATTTGCAAAATCGCTCTATCTTGGTTAGTTTGAAAAATTTCCAAAAATGTAATTAAAAGTCGGAATTTGTTTTTTGTTTTTTTAATATATCTCGAAAAGAAAGAAAAATTCAATATCTTTGTATAAAACTTTTTTTTTAGGAAATAAAACTGTCTACAAAACATAATATTGGTAAAATCGCTCTTTCTTGGTTAGTTTTTGAGATATTTCCATTAATGTAAAAAAAGGTGGGAATTTGTATTTTATTTTTTTAATATATCTCGAAAAGTAAGGGAGATACAATATCTTTGTATATAACTTTTTTCTTAGGAAATAAAACTGTCTACAAAACATAATATTTGCAAAATCGCTCTATCTTGGTTAGTTTGAAAAATTTCCAAAAATGTAATTAAAAGTTGGAATTTGTTTTTTGTTTTTTTAATATATCTCAAAAAGAAAGAAAAATACAATATCTTTGTATATAACTATTTTTTTAGGAAATAAAACCATCTAAAAAACATGATATTTGCAAAATCGCTCTATCTTGGTTAGTTTTTGAAAAATTTCAAAAAATGCAATTAAAGGTCGAAATTTGTATTTTGTTTTTTTAATATATCTCAAAAAGAAAGAAAATTACAATATCTTTGTATATAACCATTTTATTAGGAAATAAAACTATCTACAAAACATAATATTTGCAAAATCGCTCTATCTTAGTTAGTTTTAGAAAAATTTCCCAAAATGTAATTAAAGGTCGGAATTTGTTTTTTGTTTTTTTAATATATCTCGAAAAGAAAGAAAAATACAATATCTTTGTATAAAATCTTTTTTTTAGGAAATAATATTGTCTACAAACATACTATTTGTAATATCGCTATGTCTTGGTTAGTTTTTGAAAAATTTTAAAAAATGTAATATAAAGGTCGGTATTTGTATTTTGTTTTTTTAATATATCTCGAAAAGTAATAAAAATACAATATCTATGTATCTAACCTTTTTTGTAGGAAATAAAATTGTCTGCAAAACATAATTTTTGTAAAATCCCTCTATGTTGCTTAGTTTTTTAGATATTTTTAAAAAAGGAAGAAAATGTGAGAATTTGTTTTTTATTTTTTTAATATATCTCTAAAAGAAAGAAAAATACAATATCTTTGTATATAACTTTTTTCTTAGGAAATAAAACTGTCTACAAAACATAATATTTGCAAAATCGCTCTATCTTGGTTAGTTTGAAAAATTTCCAAAAATGTAATTAAAAGTTGGAATTTGTTTTTTGTTCTTTTAATATATCTCGAAAAGAAAGAAAAATTCAATATCTTTGTATATAACTTTTTTTTTAGGAAATAAAACTGTCTACAAAAAATAATATTGGTAAAATCGCTCTTTCTTGGTTAGTTTTTGAGATATTTCCATAATTGTAAAAAAAAGGTGGGAATTTGTATTTTATTTTTTTAATATATCTCGAAAAGTAAGGGAGATACAATATCTTTGTATATAACTTTTTTTTTAGGAAATAAAACTGTCTACAAAACCTAATATATGCAAAATCGCTCTATCATGGTTAGTCTGAAAAATTTCCAAAAATGTAATTAAAAGTCGGAATTTGTTTTTTGTTTTTTTAATATATCTCGAAAAGAAAGAAAAATTCAATATCTTTGTATAAAACTTTTTTTTAGGAAATAAAACTGTCTACAAAACATAATATTGGTAAAATCGCTCTTTCTTGGTTAGTTTTTGAGATATTTCCATAAATGTAAAAAAAGGTGGGAATTTGTATTTTATTTTTTTAATATATCTCGAAAAGTAAGGGAGATACAATATCTTTGTATAAAACTTTTTTTTTTAGGAAATAAAACTGTCTACAAAACATAATATTGGTAAAATCGCTCTTTCTTGGTTAGTTTTTGAGATATTTCCAAAAATGTAAAAAAAGGTGGGGATTTGTATTTTATTTTTTTAATATATCCCGAAAAGTAAGAAAGATACAATATCTTTGTATATAACATTTCTTGTAGTAAATAAAATTGTCTACAAAAAATACTATTTGTAAAATCACGCTATCTTGGTTAGTTTTTTAGATATTTTTAAATAAGTAAGAAAATGTGAGAATTTGTTTTATATTTTTTTAATATATCTCAAAAAGAAAGAAAAATACAATATCTTTGTATATAACTTTTTTTTTGGAAATAAAACCATCTACAAAACATAATATTTGCAAAATCGCTTTATCTTGGTTAGTTTTTGACAAATTTCAAAAAATGCAATTAAAGGTCGAAATTTGTTTTTTGTTTTTTTAATATATCTCGAAAAGAAAGAAAAATACAATATCTTTGTATTAAACTTTTTTTTAGGAAATAATATTGTCTACAAACATACTATTTGTAATATCGCTATATCTTGGTTAGTTTTTGAAAAATTTTAAAAAATGTAATATAAAGGTCGGTATTTGTATTTTGTTTTTTTAATATATCTCGAAAAGTAATAAAAATACAATACCTTTGTAAAAAACCTTTTTTTTAGGAAATAATATTGTCTGCAAACATACTATTTTTAATATCGCTATATCTTGGTTAGTTTTTGAAAAATTTTAAAAAATGTAATATAAAGGTCGGTATTTGTATTTTGTTTTTTTAATATATCTCGAAAAGTAATAAAAATACAATATCTTTGTATCTAACCTTTTTTGTAGGAAATAAAATTGTCTGCAAAACATAATTTTTGTAAAATCCCTCTATGTTGCTTAGTTTTTTAGATATTTTTAAAAAAGGAAGAAAATGTGAGAATTTGTTTTTTATTTTTTTAATATATCTCGAAAAGAAAGAAAAATTCAATATCTTTGTATATAACTTTTTTTTTAGGAAATAAAACTGTCTACAAAAAATAATATTGGTAAAATCGCTCTTTCTTGGTTAGTTTTTGAGATATTTCCATAATTGTAAAAAAAGGTGGGAATTTGTATTTTATTTTTTTAATATATCTCGAAAAGTAAGGGAGATACAATATCTTTGTATATAACTTTTTTTTAGGAAATAAAACTGTCTACAAAACCTAATATTTGCAAAATCGCTCTATCATGGTTAGTCTGAAAAATTTCCAAAAATGTAATTAAAAGTCGGAATTTGTTTTTTGTTTTTTTAATATATCTCGAAAAGAAAGAAAAATTCAATATCTTTGTATAAAACTTTTTTTTTAGGAAATAAAACTGTCTACAAAACATAATATTGGTAAAATCGCTCTTTCTTGGTTAGTTTTTGAGATATTTCCATAAATGTAAAAAAAGGTGGGAATTTGTATTTTATTTTTTTAATATATCTCGAAAAGTAAGGGAGATACAATATCTTTGTATAAAACTTTTTTTTTAGGAAATAAAACTGTCTACAAAACATAATATTGGTAAAATCGCTCTTTCTTGGTTAGTTTTTGAGATATTTCCAAAAATGTAAAAAAAGGTGGGAATTTGTATTTTATTTTTTTAATATATCCCGAAAAGTAAGAAAGATACAATATCTTTGTATATAACATTTCTTGTAGAAAATAAAATTGTCTACAAAAAATACTATTTGTAAAATCACGCTATCTTGGTTAGTTTTTTAGATATTTTTAAATAAGTAAGAAAATGTGAGAATTTGTTTTTTATTTTTTTAATATATCTCAAAAAGAAAGAAAAATACAATATCTTTGTATATAACCTTTTTTTTAGGAGATTAAATTGTCTACAAACATACTATTTGTAATATCGCTCTATCTTGCTTAGTTTTTGAGATATTTTTAAAAAAGTAAAAAAAGGGTGGAATTTGTTTTTTATTTTTTTAATATATCTCGAAAAGTAAGGGAGATACAATATCTTCGTATATAACTGTTTTTTTAGGAAATAAAACTGTCTACAAAACATAATATTGGTAAAATCGCTCTTTCTTGGTTAGTTTTTAAAAAATTTCAAAAAATGTAATTAAAGGTCGGAATTTGTTTTTTGTTTTTTTTTATATATCTCAAAAAGAAAGAAAAATACAATATCTTTGTATATAACCTTTTTTTTAGGAAATAATATTGTCTACAAACATACTATTTGTAATATTGCTCTATCTTGATTAGTTTTTGAAAAATTTTAAAAAATGTAATTAAAGGTCGGTAATTGTATTTTGTTTTTTTAATATATCTCGAAAAGTAATAAAAATACAATCTCTTTGTATGTAACCTTTTTTGTAGGAAATAAAATTGTCTACAAAACATAATTTCTGTAAAATCGCTCTATCTTGCTTAGTTTTTGAAAAATTTCAAAAAATGTAATTAAAGGTCGGAATTTGTTTCTTGTTTTTTTAAAATATCTCAAAAAGAAAGAAAAATACAATATCTTTATATATAACCTTTTTTTTAGGAGATTAAATTGTCTACAAACATACTGTTTGTAATATCGCTCTATCTTGCTTAGTTTTTGAGATATTTTTAAAAAAGTAAAAAAAAGGTGGAATTTGTTTTTTATTTTTTTAATATATTTCGAAAAGTAAGGGAGATACAATATCTTTGTATAAAACTTTTTTTTTAGGAAATAAAACTGTCTACAAAACACAAAATTTGTAAAAATTCTCTATCTTTCTTAGTTTTTGAGATATTTTTAAAAATATAAAAAAGGTGGGAATTTTTATTTTATTTTTTTAATATATCTCGAAAAGTAAGAGAGATACAATATCTTTGTACATACCTTTTTTTTTAGGAAATACAACTGTCTACAAAACATAATATTTGCAAAATCGCTCTATCTTGGTTAGTTTGAAAAATTTCCAAAAATGTAATTAAAAGTCGGAATTTGTTTTTTGTTTTTTAAATATATCTCGAAAAGAAAGAAAAATTCAATATCTTTGTATATAACTTTTTTTTTAGGAAATAAAACTGTCTACAAAACATAATATTGGTAAAATCGCTCTTTCTTGGTTAGTTTTTGAGATATTTCCATAAATGTAAAAAAAGGTGGGAATTGGTATTTTATTTTTTTAATATATCTCGAAAAGTAAGGGAGATACAATATCTTTGTATATAACTTTTTTTTAGGAAATAAAACTGTCTACAAAACATAATATTTGTAAAATCGCTCTATCTTGGTTAGTTTTTGAGATATTTCCATAAATGTAAAAAAAGGTGGGAATTGGTATTTTATTTTTTTAATATATCTCGAAAAGTAAGGGAGATACAATATCTTTGTATATAACTTTTTTTTTAGGAAATAAAACTGTCTACAAAACATAATATTTGTAAAATCGCTCTATCTTGCTTAGTTTTTGAGATATTTCCAAAAATGTAAAAAAAGGTAAGAATTTGTATTTTATTTTTTAATATATCTCGAAAAGAAAGAGAGATATAATTTCTTTGTATATAACTTTTTTTTTAGGAGACAAACCGGCTACAAAACATAATATTTGAAAAATCGCTCCATCTTGGTTAGTTTTTGAAAAATTTCAAAAAATGTAATTAAAGGTCGGAATTTGTTTTTTGTTTTTTAAATATATCTCAAAAAGAAAGAAAATTACAATATCTTTGTATATAACCTTTTTTTTAGGAAATATTATTGTCTACAAACATACTATTTGTAATATCGCTCTATCTTTGTTAGTTTTTGAAATATTTTAAAAAATGTAATTAAAGGTCGGTATTTGTATTTTGTTTTTTTAATATATCTCGAAAAGTAATAAAAATACAATATCTTTGTATCTAACCTTTTTTGTAGGAAATAAAATTGTCTACAAAACACAACTTTTGTAAAATCCCTCTATCTTGCTTAGTTTTTTAGATTTTTTTAAAAAAGTAAGAAAATGTGAGAATTTGTTTTTTATTTTTTTAATATATCTCAAATAGAAAGAAAAATACAATATCTTTGTAAATAACTTTTTTTTTAGGAAATAAAACTATCTACAAAACATAATATTTGCAAAATCGCTCTATCTTGGTTAGTTTTTAAAAAATTTCAAAAAATGTAATTAAAGGTCGGAATTTGTTTTTTGTTTTTTTAATATATCTCGAAAAGAAAGAAAAATACAATATCTTTGTATAAAACCTTTTTTTTAGGAAATAACATTGTCTGCAAACATACTACTTGTAATATCGCTATATCTTGGTTAGTTTTTGAAAAATTTTAAAAAATGTAATATAAAGGTCGGTATTTGTATTTTGTTTTTTTAATATATCTCGAAAAGTAATAAAAATACAATATCTTTGTATATAACTTTTTTTTTAGGAAATAAAACTGTCTACAAAACATAATATTGGTAAAATCGCTCTTTCTTGGTTAGTTTTTGAGATATTTCCATAAATGTAAAAAAAGGTGGGAATTGGTATTTTATTTTTTTAATATATCTCGAAAAGTAAGGGAGATACAATATCTTTGCATATAACTTTTTTTTTAGGAAATAAAACTGTCTACAAAACATAATATTTGTAAAATCGCTCTATCTTGGTTAGTTTTTGAGATATTTCCAAAAATGTAAAAAAAGGTGGGAATTTGTATTTTATTTTTTTAATATATCTCGAAAAGTAAGGGAGATACAATATCTTTGTATATAACTGTTTTTTTAAGAAATAAAACTGTCTACAAAACTTAATATTGGTAAAATCGCTCTTTCTTGGTTAGTTTTTAAAAAATTTCAAAAAATGTAATTAAAGGTCGGAATTTGTTTTTTGTTTTTTTAATATATCTCAAAAAAGAAAGAAAAATACAATATCTTTGTATATAACCTTTTTTTTAGGAAATAAAATTGTCTACAAACATACTATTTGTAATATTGCTCTATCTTGGTTAGATTTTGAAAAATTTTAAAAAATGTAATTAAAGGTCGGTATTTGTATTTTGTTTTTTTAATATATCTCGAAAAGTAATAAAAATACAATCTCTTTGTATGTAACCTTTTTTGTAGAAAATAAAATTGTCTACAAAACATAATTTCTGTAAAATCGCTCTATCTTGCTTAGTTTTTGAAAAAATTTCAAAAAATGTAATTAAAGGTCGGAATTTGTTTTTTGTTTTTTTAAAATATCTCAAAAAGAAAGAAAAATACAATATCTTTATATATAACCTTTTTTTTAGGAGATTAAATTGTCTACAAACATACTATTTGTAATATCGCTCTATCTTGCTTAGTTTTTGAGATATTTTTAAAAAAGTAAAAAAAGGGTGGAATTTGTTTTTTATTTTTTTAATATATTTCGAAAAGTAAGGGAGATACAATATCTTTGTATAAAACTTTTTTTTTAGGAAATAAAACTGTCTACAAAACATAATATTTGTAAAATCGCTCTATCTTGGTTAGTTTTTGAGATATTTCCAAAAATGTAAAAAAAAGGTGGGAATTTGTTTTTTATTTTTTTAATATAACTCGAAAAGTAATAAAACTACAATATCTTAGTATATAACCTTTTTTTCAGGAAATAAAACTGTCTACAAAATAGAATATTCGTGAAATCGCTCTATCTTGCTTAGTTTTTGAGATATTTCCAAAAATGTAAAAAAAGGTAAGAATTTGTATTTTATTTTTTTAATATATCTCGAAAAGAAAGAAAGATATAATTTCTTTGTATATAACTTTTTTTTTAGGAGACAAACCGGCTATAAAACATAATATTTGAAAAATCGCTCTATCTTGGTTAGTTTTTGAAAAATTTCAAAAAATGTAATTAAAGGTCGGAATTTGTTTTTTGTTTTTTAAATATATCTCAAAAAGAAAGAAAATTACAATATCTTTGTATATAACCTTTTTTTTAGGAAATAACATTGTCTGCAAACATACTACTTGTAATATCGCTATATCTTGGTTAGTTTTTGAAAAATTTTAAAAAATGTAATATAAAGGTCGGTATTTGTATTTTGTTTTTTTAATATATCTCAAAAAGTAATAAAAATACAATATCTTTGTATGTTACCTTTTTTGTAGGAAATAAAATTGTCTACAAAACATAATTTTTGTAAAATCGCTCTTTCTTGGTTAGTTTTTGAGATATTTCCATAAATGTAAAAAAAAGGTGGGAATTGGTATTTTATTTTTTTAATATATCTCGAAAAGTAAGGGAGATACAATATCTTTGTATATAACTTTTTTTTTAGGAAATAAAACTGTCTACAAAACATAATATTTGTAAAATCGCTCTATCTTGGTTAGTTTTTGAGATATTTCCAAAAATGTAAAAAAAGGTGGGAATTTGTATTTTATTTTTATAATATATCTCGAAAAGTAAGGGAGATACAATATCTTTGTATAAAACTTTTTTTTTAGGAAATAAAACTGTCTACAAAACATAAAATTTGTAAAAATTCTCTATCTTCCTTAGTTTTTGAGATATTTTTGAAAAAGTAAAAAAAGGGTGGAATTTGTTTTTTATTTTTTAAAGTATATCTCGAAAAGTAAGAGAGATACAATATCTTTGTATATAACCTTTTTTGTAGGAAATAAAATTGTCTACAAAACATAATTTCCGTAAAATCGCTCTATCTTGGTTAGTTTTTGAGATATTTCCAAAAATGTAAAAAAAGGTGGGAATTTGTTTTTTATTTTTTTAATATAACTCGAAAAGTAATAAAACTACAATATCTTAGTATATAACCTTTTTTTCAGGAAATAAACTAGCTACAAAATATAATATTCGTGAAATCGCTCTATCTTGCTTAGTTTTTGAGATATTTCCAAAAATGTAAAAAAAGGTAAGAATTTGTATTTTAATTTTTTAATATATCTCGAAAAGAAAGAGAGATATAATTTCTTTGTATATAACTTTTTTTTTAGGAGACAAACCGGCTACAAAACATAATATTTGAAAAATCGCTCTATCTTGGTTAGTTTTTGAAAAATTTTAAAAAATGTAATTAAAGGTCGGAATTTGTTTTTTGTTTTTTAAATATATCTCAAAAAGAAAGAAAAATACAATATCTTTGTATAAAACCTTTTTTTTTAGGAAATAACATTGTCTACAAACATACTACTTGTAATATCGCTATATCTTGGTTAGTTTTTGAAAAATTTTAAAAAATGTAATATAAAGGTCGGTATTTGTATTTTGTTTTTTTAATATATCTCGAAAAGTAATAAAAATACAATATCTTTGTATATAACTTTTTTTTTAGGAAATAAAACTGTCTACAAAAGATAATATTGGTAAAATCGCTCTTTCTTGGTTAGTTTTTGAGATATTTCCATAAATGTAAAAAAAGGTGGGAATTTGTATTTTATTTTTTTAATATATCTCGAAAAGTAAGGGAGATACAATATCTTTGTATATAACTTTTTTTTTTAGGAAATAAAACTGTCTACAAAACATAATATTGGTAAAATCGCTCTTTCTTGGTTCGTTTTTAAAAATTTCAAAAAATGTAATTAAAGGTCGGAATTTGTTTTTTGTTTTTTTAATATATCTCAAAAAGTAATAAAAATACAATATCTTTGTGTGGTACCTTTTTTGTAGGAAATAAAATTGTCTACAAAACATAATTTTTGTAAAATCGCTCTATCTTGCTTAGTTTTTGAGATGTTTTCAAAAATGTAAAAAAAGGTCGGAATTTTTTTTTTGTTTTTTTAATATATCTCGAAAAGTAAGGGAGATACAATATCTTTGTATATAATTGTTTTTTTAGGAAATAAAACTGTCTACAAAACATAATATTGGTAAAATCGCTCTTTCTTGGTTAGTTTTTGATATATTTCCATAAATGTAAAAAAAGGTGGGAATTGGTATTTTATTTTTTTAATATATCTCGAAAAGTAAGGGAAATACAATATCTTTGTATATAACTTTTTTTTTAGGAAATAAAACTGTCTACAAATCATAATATTTGTAAAATCGCTCTATCTTGGTTAGTTTTTGAGATATTTCCAAAAATGTAAAAAAAGGTGGGAATTTGTATTTTATTTTTTTAATATATCTCGAAAAGTAAGGGAGATACAATATCTTTGTATATAACTGTTTTTTAGGAAATAAAACTGTCTACAAAACATAATATTGGTAAAATCGCTCTTTCTTGGTTAGTTTTTAAAAAATTTCAAAAAATGTAATTAAAGGTCGGAATTTGTTTTTTGTTTTTTTAAAATATCTCAAAAAGAAAGAAAAATACAATATCTTTATATATAACCTTTTTTTTAGGATATTAAATTGTCTACAAACATACTATTTGTAATATCGCTCTATCTTGCTTAGTTTTTGAGATATTTTTAAAAAAGTAAAAAAAGGGTGGAATTTTTTTTTTTATTTTTTTAATATATTTCGAAAAGTAAGGGAGATACAATATCTTTGTATACAACTTTTTTTTTTAGGAAATAAAACTGTCTACAAAACATAAAATTTGTAAAAATTCTCTATCTTTCTTAGTTTTTGAGATATTTTTAAAAATGTAAAAAAAGGTGGGAATTTTTATTTTATTTTTTTAATATATCTCGAAAAGTAAGGGAGATACAATATCTTTGTTCATACCTTTTTTTTTAGGAAATACAACTGTCTACAAAACATAATATTTGAAAAATTGCTCTATCTTGGTTAGTTTTTGAGATATTTTCAAAAATGTAATAAAAGGTGGAAATTTGTATTTTATTTTTTTATTATATCTCGAAAAGTAATAAAAATACAATATCTTTGTATATAACTGTTTTTTTAGGAAATAAAACTGTCTACAAAACATAATATTGGTAAAATCGCTCTATCTTGGTTAGTTTTTGAGATATTTCCAAAAATGTAATAAAAGGTGGGAATTTGTATTTTATTTTTTTAATATATCTCGAAAAGTAAGGGAGATACAATATCTTTGTACGTACCTTTTTTTTTAGGAAATACAACTGTCTACAAAACATAATATTTGAAAAATCGCTCTTTCTTGGTTAGTTTTTGAGATATTTTCAAAAATGTAAAAAAAGGTGGGAATTTGTATTTTATATTTTTAATATATCTCGAAAAGTAAGGGAGATACAATATCTTTGTATATAACTTTTTTTTTAGGAAATAAAACTGTCTACAAAACATAATATTTGAAAAATCGCTCTATCTTGGTTAGTTTTTGAAAAATTTCAAAATATGTAATTAAAGGTCGGAATTTGTTTTTTGTTTTTTAAATATATCTCAAAAAGAAAGAAAATTACAATATCTTTGTATATAACATTTTTTTTAGGAAATAATATTGTCTACAAACATAATATTTGTAATATCGCTCTATCTTGGTTAGTTTTTGAAATATTTTAAAAAATGTAATTAAAGGTCGGTATTTGTATTTTGTTTTTTTAATATATCTCGAAAAGTAATAAAAATACAATATCTTTGTATCTAACCTATTTTCTAGGAAATAAAACTGTCTACAAAACCTAACTTCTGTGAAATCCCTCTATATTGCTTAGTTTTTTAGATATTTTTAAAAAAGGAAGAAAATGTGAGAATTTGTTTTTTATTTTTTTAATATATCTCTAAAAGAAAAAAAAATACAATATCTTTGTATATAACTTTTTTCTTAGGAAATAAAACTGTCTACAAAACCTAATATTTGCAAAATCGCTCTATCTTGGTTAGTTTGAAAAATTTCCAAAAATGTAATTAAAAGTCGGAATTTGTTTTTTGTTTTTTTAATATATCTCGAAAAGAAAGAAAAATTCAATATCTTTGTATAAAACTTTTTTTTTAGGAAATAAAACTGTCTACAAAACATAATATTGGTAAAATCGCTCTTTCTTGGTTAGTTTTTGAGATATTTCTATAAATGTAAAAAAAGGTGGGAATTTGTATTTTATTTTTTTAATATATCTCGAAAAGTAAGGGAGATACAATATCTTTGTATATAACTTTTTTCTTAGGAAATAAAACTGTCTACAAAACATAATATTTGCAAAATCGCTCTATCTTGGTTAGTTTTTGAAAAATTTCAAAAAATGCAATTAAAGGTCGAAATTTGTTTTTTGTTTTTTAATATATCTCAAAAAGAAAAGAAAATTACAATATCTTTGTATATAACCATTTTTTTAGGAAATAAAACTATCTACAAAACATAATATTTGCAAAATCGCTCTATCTTAGTTAGTTTTAGAAAAATTTCCCAAAATGTAATTAAAGGTCGGAATTTGTTTTTTGTTTTTTTAATATATCTCGAAAAGAAAGAAAAATACAATATCTTTGTATAAAACCTTTTTTTTAGGAAATAATATTGTCTACAAACATACTATTTGTAATATCGCTATATCTTGGTTAGTTTTTGAAAAATTTTAAAAAATGTAATATAAAGGTCGGTATTTGTATTTTGTTTTTTTAATATATCTCGAAAAGTAATAAAAATACAATATCTTTGTATCTAACCTTTTTTGTAGGAAATAAAATTGTCTGCAAAACATAATTTCTGTAAAATCCCTCTATGTTGCTTAGTTTTTTAGATATTTTTAAAAAAGGAAGAAAATGTGAGAATTTGTTTTTTATTTTTTTAATATATCTCTAAAGAAAGAAAAATACAATATCTTTGTATATAACTTTTTTCTTAGGAAATAAAACTGTCTACAAAACATAATATTTGCAAAATCGCTCTATCTTGGTTAGTTTGAAAAATTTCCAAAAATGTAATTAAAAGTTGGAATTTGTTTTTTGTTTTTTTTAATATATCTCGAAAAGAAAGAAAAATTCAATATCTTTGTATATAACTTTTTTTTTAGGAAATAAAACTGTCTACAAAACATAATATTGGTAAAATCGCTCTTTCTTGGTTAGTTTTTGAGATATTTCCATAATTGTAAAAAAAGGTGGGAATTTGTATTTTATTTTTTTAATATATATCGAAAAGTAAGGGAGATACAATATCTTTGTAAATAACTTTTTTTTTAGGAAATAAATCTGTCTACAAAACATAATATTTGTAAAATCGCTCTATCTTGGTTAGTTTTTGAGATATTTCCAAAAATGTAAAAAAAGGTGGGAATTTGTATTTTATTTTTTTAATATATCTCGAAAAAGTAAGTGAGATACAATATCTTTGTATATAACTTTTTTTTTAGGAAATAAAACTGTCTACAAAAAATAATATTGGTAAAATCGCTCTTTCTTGGTTAGTTTTTGAGATATTTCCATAATTGTAAAAAAAGGTGGGAATATGTATTTTATTTTTTTAATATATCTCGAAAAGTAAGGGAGATACAATATCTTTGTATATAACTTTTTTTTTAGGAAATAAAACTGTCTACAAAACCTAATATTTGCAAAATCGCTCTATCTTGGTTAGTCTGAAAAATTTCCAAAAATGTAATTAAAAGTCGGAATTTGTTTTTTGTTTTTTTAATATATCTCGAAAAGAAAGAAAAAATTCAATATCTTTGTATAAAACTTTTTTTTAGGAAATAAAACTGTCTACAAAACATAATATTGGTAAAATCGCTCTTTCTTGGTTAGTTTTTGAGATATTTCCATAAATGTAAAAAAAGGTGGGAATTTGTATTTTATTTTTTTAATATATCTCGAAAAGTAAGGGAGATACAATATCTTTGTATAAAACTTTTTTTTTTAGGAAATAAAACTTTCTACAAAACATAATATTGGTAAAATCGCTCTTTCTTGGTTAGTTTTTGAGATATTTCCAAAAATGTAAAAAAAGGTGGAAATTTGTATTTTATTTTTTTAATATATCCCGAAAAGTAAGAAAGATACAATATCTTTGTATATAACATTTCTTGTAGGAAATAAAATTGTCTACAAAAAATACTATTTGTAAAATCACGCTATCTTGGTTAGTTTTTTAGATATTTTTAAATAAGTAAGAAAATGTGAGAATTTTTTTTTTATTTTTTTAATATATCTCAAAAAGAAAGAAAAATACAATATCTTTGTATATAACTTTTTTCTTAGGAAATAAAACTGTCTACAAAACATAATATTTGCAAAATCGCTCTATCTTGGTTAGTTTGAAAAATTTCCAAAAATGTAATTAAAAGTTGAAATTTGTTTTTTGTTTTTTTAATATATCTTGAAAAGAAAGAAAAAATTCAATATCTTTGTATATAACTATTTTTTTAGGAAATAAAACCATCTACAAAACATAATATTTGCAAAATCGCTCTATCTTGGTTAGTTTTTGAAAAATTTCAAAAAATGCAATTAAAGGTCGAAATTTGTTTTTTGTTTTTTTAATATATCTCAAAAAGAAAGAAAATTACAATATCTTTGTATATAACCTTTTTTTTAGGAAATAAAACTATCTACAAAACATAATATTTGCAAAATCGCTCTATCTTAGTTAGTTTTAGAAAAATTTCCAAAAATGTAATTAAAGGTCGGAATTTGTTTTTTGTATTTTTAATATATCTCGAAAAGAAAGAAAAATACAATATCTTTGTATAAAACCTTTTTTTTAGGAAATAATATTGTCTACAAACATACTATTTTTAATATCGCTATATCTTGGTTAGTTTTTGAAAAATTTTAAAAAATGTAATATAAAGGTCGGTATTTGTATTTTGTTTTTTTAATATATCTCGAAAAGTAATAAAAATACAATATCTTTGTATCTTACCTTTTTTGTAGGAAATAAAATTGTCTGCAAAACATAATTTTTGTAAAATCCCTCTATGTTGCTTAGTTTTTTAGATATTTTTAAAAAAGGAAGAAAATGTGAGAATTTGTTTTTTATTTTTTTAATATATCTCCAAAAGAAAGAAAAATACAATATCTTTGTATATAACATTTTTTTTAGGAAATAAAATTGTCTACAAACATACTATTTATAATATCGCTCTATCTTGGTTAGTTTTTAAAAAATTTTAAAAAATGTAAACAAAGGTCGGTATTTGTTTTTTATTTTTTTATTATTTCTCGAAAAGAAAGAAAAATAAAATATCTTTGTATATAACTTTTTTTTTAGGAAATAAAACAATCTACAAAACATAATATTCGTAAAATCGCACTATCTTGCTTAGTTTTTGAGATATTTCCAAAAATGTAAAAAAAGGCTGGGATTTATATTTTATTTTTTTAATATATCTTGAAAAAGAAAGGGAGATACAATATCTTTGTATATAACTTTTTTTTTAGGAAATAAAACTATCTACAAAACATAATATTCGTAAAATCGCACTATCTTGCTTAGTTTTTGAGATATTTCCAAAAATGTAAAGAAAGGTGGAAATTTGTTTTTTATTTAAAAAATATCTCAAAAAGTAAGTGAGATACAATATTTTTGTATGCAAGCTATTTTGGAGGAAATACATTTTTCTACAATACATAATATTTGTAAAATCGCTCTATCCTGCTTTGTTTTTGAGATATTTTTTAAAATGTAAATAAAGGTCGAAATTAATTTCTTATCTTTTTAAAATATCTCGAAAAGTAAGTGAGATACAATATCTTTGTATGCAAGCATTTTTGGAAGAAATAAATTTGTCTACAAAACATAATATTTGTAAAATCGCTCTATCTTGCTTAGTTTTTGGGATATTTTAAAAAATGTAAACAAATTAAAAATTTTTTATTTTTTTTTTTAATACATCTCAAAAAGTAAGGGAGATACAACATCTTTGTATATAACTTTCTTTGTAGGAAATAAAATTGTCTACAAAATATAATATTTGTAAAATCGCTCTATCCTGCTTTGTTTTTGAGATATTTTTTAAAATGTAAAAAAAGGAGAGAATTTATTTTTTTTTTTTTAATTATGTCGAAAAGTAAAGGAAATACAATATATTTGTATATTACATTTTTTGTAGGAAATAAAACTTTCTACAAAACATAATTTATGTAAATTCGCTCTATCTTGCTTAGTTTTTTAGATTTATAAAAAATGTAAAGAAAGGTTGGAATTTATTTTTTATTTTTTTAATATATGTCGAAAAGTAAGGGAAATACAACATTTTTGTATATAACTTTCTTTGTAGGAAATAAAATTGTCTACAAAAGACAATACATGTAAATTCGCATTATCTTGCTTAGTTTTTAAGATATTTTAAAAAATGTAAAAAAAAAGGTTGAATTTTGTTTTTTATTTTTTTAGTATATCTCGAAAAGAAAGAAAAATACAATATCTTTGTATATAACTTTTTTTTAGGAAATAAAATTGTCTACAAAACATAATTTTTGTAAAATAGCTCTATCTTGCTTAGTTTTTGAGATATTTCCAAAAATGTAAAATAAAGTGGGAATTTGTATTTTATTTTTTTAATATAACTCGAAAAGTAAGGGAGATACAATATCTTTGTATATAACTTTTTTTTAGGAAATAAAACTGTCTAAAATACATAATATTTGTAAAATCGCTCTATCTTGGTTAGTTTTTGAAAAACTTTAAAAAATGTAATTAAAGGTCGGAATTTGTTTTTAGTTTTTTTATTATATCTCAATAAGAAAGAAAAATACAATATCTTTGTATATAACCTTTTTTTTAGGAAACAAAATTGTCTACAAACATACTATTTGTAATATCGCTCTATCTAGGTTAGTTTTTGAAAAATTAAAAAAAATGTAATTAAAGGTCGGAATTTGTTTTTTGTTTTTTTAATATATCTCGAAAAGAAAGAAAAATACAATATCTTTGTATATAACCTTTTTTTTAGGAAATAAAATTGTCTACAAACATACTATTTGTAATATCGCTCTCTCTTGGTTAATTTTTGAAAAATTAAAAAAAATGTAATTAAAGGTCAGTATTTGTTTTTTGTTTTTTTAATATATCTCAAAAAGAAAGAAAAATACAATATCTTTGTATATAACATTTTTTTTAGGAAATAAAATTGTCTACAAACATACTATTTGTAATATCGCTCTATCTTGGTTAGTTTTTGAAAAATTTTAAAAAATGTAAACAAAGGTCGGAATTTGTTTTTTATTTTTTTATTATTTCTCGAAAAGAAAGAAAAATAAAATAACTTTGTATATAACTTTTTTTTTTAGGAAATAAAACAATCTACAAAACATAATATTCGTAAAATCGCACTATCTTGCTTAGTTTTTGAGATATTTCCAAAAATGTAAAAAAAGGCTGGGATTTATATTTTATTTTTTTAATATATCTCGAAAAGAAAGGGAGATACAATATCTTTGTATATAACTTTTTTTTTAGGAAATAAAACTATCTACAAAACATAATATTCGTAAAATCGCACTATCTTGCTTAGTTTTTGAGATATTTCCAAAAATGTAAAAAAAGGTGGAAATTTGTTTTTTATTTAAAAAATATCTCAAAAAGTAAGTGAGATACAATATTTTTGTATGCAAGCTATTTTGGAGGAAATACATTTTTCTACAATACATAATATTTGTAAAATCGCTCTATCCTGCATTGTTTTTGAGATATTTTTTAAAATGTAAATAAAGGTCGAAATTAATTTCTTATTTTTAAAAAATATCTCGAAAAGTAAGTGAGATACAATATCTTTGTATGCAAGCATTTTTGGAAGAAATAAATTTGTCTACAAAACATAATATTTGTAAAATCGCTCTATCTTGCTTAGTTTTTGAGATATTTTAAAAAATGTAAACAAATTAAAAATTTTTTATTTTTTTTTTTAATACATCTCAAAAAGTAAGGGAGATACAACATCTTTGTATATAACTTTCTTTGTAGGAAATAAAATTGTCTACAAAATATAATATTTGTAAAATCGCTCTATCCTGCTTTGTTTTTGAGATATTTTTTAAAATGTAAAAAAAGGAGAGAATTTATTTTTTTTTTTTTTAATTATGTCGAAAAGTAAAGGAAATACAATATATTTGTATATTACATTTTTTGTAGGAAATAAAACTTTCTACAAAACATAATTTATGTAAATTCGCTCTATCTTGCTTAGTTTTTTAGATTTATAAAAAATGTAAAGAAAGGTTGGAATTTATTTTTTATTTTTTTAATATATGTCGAAAAGTAAGGGAAATACAACATTTTTGTATATAACTTTCTTTGTAGGAAATAAAATTGTCTACAAAAGACAATACATGTAAATTCGCATTATCTTGCTTAGTTTTTAAGATATTTTAAAAAATGTAAAAAAAAAGGTTGAATTTTGTTTTTTATTTTTTTAGTATATTTTGAAAAGAAAGGAAAATACGATATCTTTGTATATAACCTTTTTTGTGGAGAAAAAATAAATTTTCTACACAACACAATATATGTAATATAGCTCTATCTTGCTTACTTTATGAGATATAAAAAAAAATGTAAAATAAAGTGGAAGTTTGTCTTTTATTTTTTTTATTCATCTCGAAAAGTAAGGAAAATACGATATCTTTGTATATAACATTTTTTGTAGTAAATAAAATTTTTTACACAACATAATATTTGTAGAATCGCTCTATCTCTCTTAGTTTTTGAGATATTTTAAAAAATGTAAAAAAGGTGGAAATTTGTTTTTTATTTTAAAAATATCTCGAAAAGTAAGTGAGATACAAATTCTTTTTATGCAAACTTTTTAGGAGGAAATAAATTTGTCTACAATACATAATATTCGTTAAGTCGCTTTTCCTTGCTTAGTTTTTGAGATATTTTAAAAAATGTAAAAAAAGCTGGGAATTTGTTTTTTATTTAAAAAATATCTCGAAAAGTAAGTGGGATACAATATCTTTGTATGCAAGCTTTTTTGGAGGAAATACATTTTTCTACAATGCATAATATTTGTAAAATCGCTCTATCCTGCTTTGTTTTTGAGATATTTCTTAAAATGTAAATAAAGGTGGAAATTTGTTTTTTATTTTTTAAAAATATCTCAAAAAGTAAGTAAAATACTATATCTTTGTATGCAAAATTTTTTGTACGAAATAAAATTGTCTACAAAACATAATATTTTTGAAAACGATCTATCTTGCTTAGTTCTTGAGATATTTTAAAAAATGTAAAAAAGGTGGGCATTTTTTTTTTATTTTTTTATTATATCTCGAAAAGTAAGGGCAATACGAAATCTTCGTATATGATCTTTTTTGTAAGAAATAAAATTGTCTACAAGACATAATATTTGTAAGATCGGTCTATCCTGCTTAGTTCTTGAGATATTTTAAAAAATGTAAAAAAAGGTGGATATTGGTTTTTTATTTTTTAAAAATATCTCGAAAAGTAAGTAAGATACAATATCTTTGTATGCAAGCATTTTTGGAAGAAATAAATTAGTCTACAAAACATAATATGTGTAAAATCGCTCTATCCTGCTTTGTTTTTGAGATATTTTTTAAAATGTAAAAAAAAGTAGGAATTGGTTTCTTATTTTTTTTAAATATCTCGAAAAGTAAGTGAGATACAATATCTTTGTATGCAGATTTTTTTGTAGGAAATAAAATTGTCTACAAAACATAATATTTGTAAAATCGCTCTATCTTGCTTACTTTTTGAGATATTTTAAAAAATTTAATAAAATTGGAAATTTTTTTTTTATTTTTTTAATATATCTCGAAAAGTAAGAGAAATACGATATCTTTGTATATAGCCTTCTTTGTAAAAAATAAAATTGTCTGGAATACATAATATTTGTAAAATTGCTCTATCCTGCTTTGTTTTTGAGATATTTTTAAAAATGTAAAAAAAGGTGGGAATTTGTTTTTTATTTTTTAAAAATATCTCGAAAAGTAAGTGTGATACTATATCTTTGTATGGAAACTTCTTTGTAGGAAATAAAATTGTCTACCAACCATAATATTTTTAAAAACGATCTATCTTGTTCAGTTGTTAAGATATTTTAAAAAATGTAAAAAAGGTGGGCATTTTTTTATTTATTTTTTTTATTATATCTCGAAAAGTAAGGGCAATACGAAATCTTCGTATATAATCCTTTTGTAGGAAATAAAATTGTCTACAAGACATAATATTTGTAAAATCGCTCTATCCTGCTTAGTTCTTGAGATATTTTTAAAAATGTAAAAAAAGGATGAAATTGGTTTTTTATTTTTTAAAAATATCTCGAAAAGTAAGTGAGATACAATATCTTCGTATGCAAGCATTTTTGGAAGAAATAAATTAGTCTACAAAGCATAATATGTGTAAAATCGCTCTATCCTGCTTTGTTTTTGAGATATTTTTTAAAATGTAAAAAAAGGTAGGAATTGGTTTCTTATTTTTTGAAAATATCTCGAAAAGTAAGTGAGATACAATATCTTTGTATGCAGATTTTTTTGTAGGAAATAAAATTGTCAACAAAACATAGTATTTGTTAAATCGCTCTATCTTGCTTACTTTTTGAGATATTTTAAAAAAATTTAATAAAATTGGAAATTTTTTTTTAATTTTTTTAATATATCTCGAAAAGTAAGTGAGATACAATATCTTTGTATGCAGATTTTTTTGTAGGAAATAAAATTGTCTACAAAACATAGTATTTGTAAAATTGCTCTATCCTGCTTTGTTTTTGAGATATTTTTAAAAATGTAAAAAAAGGTGGGAATTTGTTTTTTATTTTTTTTATATTTCGAAAAGTAAAGGAAATACAATATATTTGTATATTACCTTTTTTGTAGGAAATAAAACTTTCTACAAAACATAATTTATGTAAATTCGCTCTATCTTGCTTAGTTTTTTAGATTTATAAAAAATGTAAAAAAAGGTTGGAATTTATTTTTTATTTTTTTAATTTATGTCGAAAAGTAAAGGAAATACAACGTTTTGGTATATAACTATCTTTGTAGGAAATAAAATTGTCTACAAAAGACAATATATGTAAATTTTGCTCTATCTCTCTTAGTTTTTGAGATATTTTAAAAAATGTTAAAAAAGGTGGAAATTTGTTTTTTATTTTTAAAATATCTCAAAAAGTAAGTGAGATACAATATATTTTTATGCAAATTTTTTGTAGGAAATAAAATTGTCTGGAATACATAATATTTGTAAAATCGCTCTATCCTGCTTTGTTTTTGAGATATTTTTAAAAATTTTAAAAAAGCTGGGAATTTGTTTCTTTTTTTTTATAAATATCTGGAAAAGTAAGTTAGATACTATATCTTTGTATGCAAACTTTTTTGTAGGAAATAAAATTGTCTACTAAAAATAATATTTTCAAAAACGATCTGTCTTGCTTAGTTTTTGAGAAATTTTAAAAAATGTAAAAAAGGTGGGCATTTTTTTTAATTTTTTTAATATAACTCGAAAAGTAAGTACAATACATTATCTTTGTATATAACTTTCTTTGTAGGAAATAAAATTGTCTACAAAACATAAGATTTTTTAAATCGCTCTATCCTGCTTTGTATTTGAAATGTTTTTTAAAATGTAAAAAAAGGTGGAAATTTGTTTTTTATTTTTTAAAAATATCTCGAAAATTAAGTGAGATACAATATTTTTGTATGCAAGATTTTTGGTGGAAATAAATTTGTCTACAATACATAATATTTGTAAAGTCGCTCTTTCTTTCTTAGTTTTTCAGGTATTTTAAGAAGTTTAAAAAAAGGTGGAAACTTGTTTTTATTTAAAAAATATCTCGAAAAGAATGTAAGATCCAATATATTGGTATGCAAATTTTTTGTAGGAAATAAAATTGTCTACAAAACATAATTTTTGTAAAATCGCTCTATCTTGCTTAGTTTTTGAGATATTTTTTAAAAAAGCAAGAAAAGGTTAGAATTTGTTTTTTATTTTTTAAATATATATCGAAAAGTAATAAAAATAAAATATCTTTGTATATAACCTTTTTTGTAGGAAATAAAATTGTCTACAAAACATAATTTTGTAAAATCGCTCTATCTTGCTTGGTTTTTGAGATATTTTTTAAAAAAGCAAGAAAAGGGTAGAATTTGTTTTTTATTTTTTAAAAGTATATCTCGAAAAGTAAGAGAGATACAATATCTTTGTATATAACCTTTTTTGTAGGAAATAAAATTGTCTACAAAACATAATTTCTGTAAAATTGCTCTATCTTGCTTTGTTTTTGAGATATTTGCAAAAATGTAATAAAAGTTTTGAATTTGTTTTTTATTTTTTAAATATATCTCAAAAAGTAAGAGAGATACAATATCTTAGTATATAATCTTTTTTGTAGGAAATAAAATTGTCTACAAAACATAAATTCTGTAAAATCGCTTTATCTTGCTTAGTTTTTGAGATATTTCCCAAAATGTAAAAAAAGGTGGGAATTTGTATTTAGTTTTTTTAATATATCTCGAAAAGTAATAAAAATACAGTATCTTTGTGAATAACTTTTTTTTTAAGGAAATAAAACTGTCTACAAAACAAATTATTAATAGAATCGCTCAATCTTGCTTAGTTTTTGAGATATTTTTGAAAAAAGTAAAAAAAGGGTGGAATTTGTTTTTTATTTTTTAAAGTATATCTCGAAAAGTAAGAGAGATACAATATCTTTGAATATAACCTTTTTTGTAGGAAATAAAATTGTCTACAAAACATAATTTTTGTAAAATTGCTCTATCCTGCTTTGTTTTTGAGATATTTTTAAAAATGTGAAAAAAGGTGGGAATTTGTTTTTTATTTTTTTTATATTTCGAAAAGTAAAGGAAATACAATATATTTGTATATTACCTTTTTTGTAGGAAATAAAACTTTCTACAAAACATAATTTATGTAAATTCGCTCTATCTTGCTTAGTTTTTTAGATTTATAAAAAATGTAAAAAAAGGTTGGAACTTATTTTTTATTTTTTTAATTTATGTCGAAAAGTAAAGGAAATACAACGTTTTGGTATATAACTATCTTTGTAGGAAATAAAATTGTCTACAAAAGACAATATATGTAAATTTTGCTTTATCTCTCTTAGTTTTTGAGATATTTTAAAAAATGTTAAAAAAGGTGGAAATTTGTTTTTTATTTTAAAAATATCTTAAAAAGTAAGTGAGATACAATATCTTTTTATGCAAATTTTTTGTAGGAAATAAAATTGTCTGGAATACATAATATTTGTAAAATCGCTCTATCCTGCTTTGTTTTTGAGATATTTTTAAAAATTTTAAAAAAGCTGGGAATTTGTTTCTTTTTTTTTATAAATATCTGGAAAAGTAAGTTAGATACTATATCTTTGTATGCAAACTTTTTTGTAGGAAATAAAATTGTCTACTAAAAATAATATTTTCAAAAAACGATCTGTCTTGCTTAGTTTTTGAGAAATTTTAAAAAATGTAAAAAAGGTGGGCATTTTTTTTAATTTTTTTAATATAACTCGAAAAGTAAGTACAATACATTATCTTTGTATATAACTTTCTTTGTAGGAAATAAAATTGTCTACAAAACATAAGATTTTTAAATCGCTCTATCCTGCATTGTATTTGATATGTTTTTTAAAATGTAAAAAAAGGTGGAAATTTGTTTTTTATTTTTTAAAAATATCTCGAAAATTAAGTGAGATACAATATTTTTGTATGCAAGATTTTTGGTGGAAATAAATTTGTCTACAATACATAATATTTGTAAAGTCGCTCTTTCTTTCTTAGTTTTTGAGGTATTTTAAGAAGTTTAAAAAAAGGTGGAAACTTGTTTTTATTTAAAAAATATCTCGAAAAGAATGTAAGATCCAATATATTGGTATGCAAATTTTTTGTAGGAAATAAAATTGTCTACAAAACATAATTTTTGTAAAATCGCTCTATCTTGCTTAGTTTTTGAGATATTTTTAAAAAAGTAAAAAAGGGTGGAATTTTTTTTTCATTATCTTAATATATCCCGAAAAGTAAGAAAGATACAATATCTTTGTATATAACATTTTTTGTAGGAAATAAAATTGTCTACAAAACATACTATTTGTAAAATCACTCTATCTTGGTTAGTTTTTGAGATATTTTTAAAATAGTACTAAGAGGTGGGAATTTGTTTTTTATTTTTTTAATATATCTCTAAAAGAAAGAAAAATACAATATCTTTGTATATAACTTTTTTCTTAGGAAATAAAACTGTCTACAAAACATAATATTTGCAAAATCGCTCTATCTTGGTTAGTTTGAAAAATTTTCAAAAATGTAATTAAAAGTTGGAATTTGTTTTTTGTTTTTTTAATATATCTCGAAAAGAAGAAAAATTCAATATCTTTGTATATAACTTTTTTTTTAGGAAATAAAACTGTCTACAAAACATAATATTGGTAAAATCGCTCTTTCTTGGTTAGTTTTTGAGATATTTCCATAATTGTAAAAAAAAGGTGGGAATTTGTATTTTATTTTTTTAATATATCTCGAAAAGTAAGGGAGATACAAAATCTTTTTATATAACTTTTTTTTTTAGGAAATAAAACTGTCTACAAAACATAATATTTGTAAAATCGCTCTATCTTGGTTAGTTTTAGAAAAATTTCCAAAAATGTAATTAAAGGTCGGAATTTGTTTTTTGTTTTTTTAATATATCTCGAAAAGAAAGAAAAATTCAATATCTTTGTATATAACTATTTTTTTAGGAAATAAAACCATCTACAAAACATAATATTTGCAAAATCGCTCTATCTTGGTTAGTTTTTGAAAAATTTCAAAAAATGCAATTAAAGGTCGAAATTTGTTTTTTGTTTTTTTAATATATCTTAAAAAGAAAGAAAATTACAATATCTTTGTATATAACCTTTTTTTTAGGAAAAAAAACTATCTACAAAACATAATATTTGCAAAATCGCTCTATCTTAGTTAGTTTTAGAAAAATTTCCAAAAATGTAATTAAAGGTCGGAATTTGTTTTTTGTTTTTTTAATATATCTCGAAAAGAAAGAAAAATACAATATCTTTGTATAAAACCTTTTTTTTAGGAAATAATATTGTCTACAAACATACTATTTGTAATATCGCTATATCTTGGTTAGTTTTTGAAAAATTTTAAAAAATGTAATATAAAGGTCGGTACTTGTATTTTGTTTTTTTAATATATCTCGAAAAGTAATAAAAATACAATATCTTTGTATCAAACCTTTTTTGTAGGAAATAAAATTGTCTGCAAAACATAATTTCTGTAAAATCCCTCTATCTTGCTTAGTTTTTTAGATATTTTTAAAAAAGGAAGAAAATGTGAGAATTTGTTTTTTATTTTTTTAATATATCTCTAAAAGAAAGAAAAATACAATATCTTTGTATATAACTTTTTTCTTAGGAAATAAAACTGTCTACAAAACATAATATTTGCAAAATCGCTCTATCTTGGTTAGTTTGAAAAAATTTTCAAAAAATGTAATTAAAAGTTGGAATTTGTTTTTTGTTTTTTTAATATATCTCGAAAAGAAGAAAAATTCAATATCTTTGTATATAACTTTTTTTTTAGGAAATAAAACTGTCTACAAAACATAATATTGGTAAAATCGCTCTTTCTTGGTTAGTTTTTGAGATATTTCCATAATTGTAAAAAAAGGTGGGAATTTGTATTTTATTTTTTAATATATCTCGAAAAGTAAGGGAGATACAAAATCTTTTTATATAACTTTTTTTTTAGGAAATAAAACTGTCTACAAAACATAATATTTGTAAAATCGCTCTATCTTGGTTAGTTTTTGAGATATTTCCAAAAATGTAAAAAAAGGTGGGAATTTGTATTTTATTTTTTTAATATATTTTGAAAAGTAAGTGAGATACAATATCTTTGTATATAACTTTTTTTTTAGGAAATAAAACTGTCTACAAAACATAATATTGGTAAAATCGCTCTTTCTTGGTTAGTTTTTAAAAAATTTCAAAAAATGTAATTAAAGGTCGGAATTTGTTTTTTGTTTTTTTAAAATATCTCAAAAAGAAAGAAAAATACAATATCTTTGTATATAAACTTTTTTTTAGGAAATAATATTGTCTACAAACATACTATTTGTAATATCGCTCTATCTTGGTTAGTTTTTGAAAAATTTTAAAAATGTAATTAAAGGTCGGTATTTGTATTTTGTTTTTTTAATATATCTCGAAAAGTAATAAAAATACAATATCTTTGTATGTAACCTTTTTTGTAGGAAATAAAATTGTCTACAAAACATAATTTCTGTAAAATCGCTCTATCTTGCTTAGTTTTTTGAGATGTTTGCAAAAATGTAAAAAAAGGTCGGAATTTGTTTTTTGTTCTTGTAATATATCTCGAAAAGAAAGAAAAAAATACAATATCTTTGTATAAAACCTTTTTTTTAGGAAATAATATTGTCTACAAACATACTATTTGTAATATCGCTATATCTTGGTTAGTTTTTGAAAAATTTTAAAAATTTAATCTAAAGGTCGGTATTTGTATTTTGTTTTTTTAATATATCTTGAAAAGTAATAAAAATACAATATCTTTGTATCTAACCTTTTTTGTAGGAAATAAAATTGTCTACAACACATAATTTCTGTAAAATCGCTCTATCTTGCTTATTTTTTAGATATTTTTAAAAAGGAAGAAAATGTGAGAATATGTTTTTTATTTTTTTAATATATCTCTAAAAGAAAGAAAAAATACTATATCTTTGTATATAACTTTTTTTTTAGCAAAATAAAACTGTCTACAAAACATAATATTTGTATGATCGCTCTATCTTGGTTAGTTTTTGAAAAATTTCAAAAAATGTAATTAAAGGTGGGAATTTGTTTTTTGTTTTCTTAATATATCTCGAAAAGTAATAAAAATACAATATCTTTGTATGTAACCTTTTTTGTAGGAAATAAAATTGTCTACAAAACATAATTTCTGTAAAATCGCTCTATCTTGCTTAGTTTTTGAGATGTTTGCAAAAAATGTAAAAAAAGGTCGGAATTTGTTTTTTGTTTTTTTAATATATCTCGAAAAGAAAGAAAAATACAATATCTTTGTATAAAACCTTTTTTTAAGAAATAATATTGTCTACAAACATACTATTTGTAATATCGCTATATCTTGGTTAGTTTTTGAAAAATTTTAAAAACTGTAATCTAAAGGTCGGTATTTGTATTTTGTTTTTTTAATATATCTTGAAAAGTAATATAAATACAATATCTTTGTATCTAACCTTTTTTGTAGGAAATAAAATTGTCTACAACACCTAATTTCTGTAAAATCGCTCTATACGGTTTCGGTTTTGAAAAATTTTAAAAAATGTAAACAAAGGTCGGAATTTGTTTTATGTTTTTTTATTATATCTCAATAAGAAAGAAAAATACAATATCTTTGTATATAAACTTTTTTTTAGGAAACAAAATTGTCTACAAACATACTATTTGTAATATCGCTCTATCTAGGTTAGTTTTTAAAAAATTAAAAAAAATGTAATTAAAGGTCGGAATTTGTTTTTTTTTTTCTTAATATATCTCGAAAAGAAAGAAAAATACAATATCTTTGTATATAACTTTTTTTTAGGAAATAAAGCTGTATACAAAACATAATATTTGTAAAATACCTCTATCTTTGTTAGTTTTTGAAAAATTTAAAAAAATGTAATTAAAGTTTGGAATTTGTTTTTTGTTTTTTTAATATATCTCGAAAATAAAGAAAAATACAATATCTTTGTATATAACTTTTTTCTAGAAAATAAAACTGTCTACAAAACATAATATTCGTAAAATCGCACTATCTTGCTTAGTTTTTGAGATATTTCCAAAAATGTAAAAAAAGGTTGGAATTTATATTTTATTTTTTTAATATATCTCGAAAAGAAAGGGAGATACAATATCTTTGTATATAACCTTTTTTTTAGGAAATAAAATTGTCTACAAACATACTATTTGTAATATCGCTCTCTCTTGGTTAATTTTTGAAAAATTAAAAAAAATGTAATTAAAGGTCAGTATTTGTTTTTTGTTTTTTTAATATATCTCAAAAAGAAAGAAAAATACAATATCTTTGTATATAACATTTTTTTTTAGGAAATAAAATTGTCTACAAACATACTATTTGTAATATCGCTCTATCTTGGTTAGTTTTTGAAAAATTTTAAAAAATGTAAAAAAAGGTCGAAATTTGTTTTTTATTTTTTTATTATTTCTCGAAAAGAAAGAAAAATAAAATATCTTTGTATATAACTTTTTATTTAGGAAATAAAACTATCTACAAAACATAATATTCGTAAAATCGCACTATCTTGCTTAGTTTTTGAGATATTTCAAAAAATGTAAAAAAAGGCTGGGATTTATATTTTATTTTTTTAATATATCTCGAAAAGAAAGGGAGATACAATATCTTTGTATATAACTTTTTTTTTAGGAAATAAAATTGTCTACAAACAAACTATTTGTAAAATCGCTCTATCTTGACTAGTTTTTGAAAAATTTTCAAAAATGTAGAAAAAGGTAAGAATTTGTATTTTTTTTTTTTAATATAACTCGAAAAGAAAGAAAAATATAATATCTTTGTATGTAACCTTTTTTGTAGGAAATAAAATTGTCTACAAAACATAATTTCTGTAAAATCGCTCTATCTTGCTTAGTTTTTGAGATGTTTGCAAAAATGTAAAAAAAGGTCGGAATTTGTTTTTTGTTTTTGTAATATATCTCGAAAAGAAAGAAAAATACAATATCTTTGTATAAAACCTTTTTTTTGGGAAATAATATTGTCTACAAACATACTATTTGTAATATCGCTATATCTTGGTTAGTTTTTGAAAAATTTTAAAAAATGTAATCTAAAGGTCGGTATTTGTATTTTGTTTTTTTAATATATCTTGAAAAGTAATAAAAATACAATATCTTTGTATCAAACCTTTTTTGTAGGAAATAAAATTGTCTACAACACATAATTTCTGTAAAATCGCTCTATCTTGCTTAGTATTTGAGATATGTTAAAAAATGTAATTAAAGGTCGAAATTTGTTTTTTGTTTTTTTAATATATCTCGAAAAGTAAGGAAGATACAATATCTTTGTATATAACATTTTTTTTAGAAAATAAAACTGTCTACAAAACATAATATTTGTAATATCGCTCTATACGGTTTAGGTTTTGAAAAATTTAAAAAAATGTAAACAAAGGTCGGAATTTGTTTTATGTTTTTTTATTATATCTCGAAAAGAAAGAAAAATACAATATCTTTGTATATAACCTTTTTTTTAGGAAATAAAATTGTCTACAAACATACTATTTGTAATATCGCTCTATCTTGGTTAGTTTTTGAAAAATTTTAAAAAATGTAATTAAAAGTATATATTTGTTTTTTGTTTTTTTAATATTTCTCGAAAAGTAATAAAAATACAATATCTTTGTATATAACTTTTTTTTAGGAAATAAAATTGTCTACAAAACATAGTTTTTTGTAAAATCGCTCTATCTTGCTTAGTTTTTGAGATATTTTTAAAAACGTAAACAAAGGGTTTAATTTGTTTTTTATTTTTTAAAGTATATCTCGAAAAGTTAGAGAGATACAATATCTTAGTATATAACCTTTTTTGTAGGAAATAAAATTGTCTACAAAACATAATTTTTGTAAAACCGCTCTATCTCGCTTAGTTTTTGAGATATTTCCAAAAATGTAAAAAAAGGTTGGAATTTATATTTTATTTTTTTAATATATCTCGAAAAGAAAGGGAGATACAATATCTTTGTACGTAACCTTTTTTTTAGGAAATAAAATTGTCTACAAACATACTATTTGTAAAATCGCTCTATCTTGACTAGTTTTTGAAAAATTTTCAAAAATGTAGAAAAAGGTAAGAATTTGTATTTTTTTTTTTTAATATAACTCGAAAAGAAAGAAAAATATAATATCTTTGTATATAACTTTTTTTTTAGAAAATAAAACTGTCTACAAAACATAATATTTGTATAATCGCTCTATCTTGGTTAGTTTTTGAAAAATTTCAAAAAATGTAATTAAAGGTCGGAAATTGTTTTTTGTTTTTTTTAATATATCTCAAAAGGAAGAAAAATACAATATCTTTGTATATAACTTTTTTTTTAGGAAATAAAATTGTCTACAAAACAAAATATTTGTAGAATCGCTCTATCTTGCTTAGTTTTTTAGATATTTTTAAAAAAGTAAGAAAATGTGAGAATTTGTTTTTTATTTTTTAAATATATCTCAAAAAGAAAGAAAAATACAATATCTTTGTGAATAACCTTTTTGTAGGAAATAAAATTGTCTACAAAACATAATTTTTGCAAAATCCCTCTATCTTGATTAGTTTTTGAAAAATTTCCAAAAATGTATTTAAAGGTCGGAATTTGTATTTTGTTTTTTTATTATATCTTTAAACCTAATAAAAATACAATTTCTTTGTATATCCTTTTTTGTAGGAAATAAAATTGTCTACAAAACATAATTTCTGTAAAATCGCTCTATCTTGCTTAGTTTTTGAGATGTTTGCAAAAATGTAAAAAAAGGTCGGAATTTGTTTTTTGTTCTTGTAATATATCTCGAAAAGAAAGAAAAATACAATATCTTTGTATAAAACCTTTTTTTAGGAAATAATATTGTCTACAAACATACTATTTGTAATATCGCTATATCTTGGTTAGTTTTTGAAAAATTTTAAAAAATGTAATCTAAAGGTCGGTATTTGTATTTTGTTTTTTTTAATATATCTTGAAAAGTAATAAAAATACAATATCTTTGTATCTAACCTTTTTTGTAGGAAATAAAATTGTCTACAACACCTAATTTCTGTAAAATCGCTCTATCTTGCTTAGTATTTGAGATATGTTAAAAAATGTAATTAAAGGTCGAAATTTGTTTTTTGTTTTTTTAATATATCTCGAAAAGTAAGGGAGATACAATATCTTTGTATATAACATTTTTTTTAGAAAATAAAACTGTCTACAAAACATAATATTTGTAATATCGCTCTATACGGTTTAGGTTTTGAAAAATTTAAAAAAATGTAAACAAAGGTCGGAATTTGTTTTATGTTTTTTTATTATATCTCGAAAAGAAAGAAAAATACAATATCTTTGTATATAACCTTTTTTTTAGGAAATAAAATTGTCTACAAACATACTATTTGTAATATCGCTCTATCTTGGTTAGTTTTTGAAAAATTTTAAAAAATGTAATTAAAAGTATATATTTGTTTTTTGTTTTTTTAATATTTCTCGAAAAGTAATAAAAATACAATATCTTTGTATATAACTTTTTTTTAGGAAATAAAATTGTCTACAAAACATAGTTTTTGTAAAATCGCTCTATCTTGCTTAGTTTTTGAGATATTTTTAAAAAACGTAAACAAAGGGTTTAATTTGTTTTTTATTTTTTAAAGTATATCTCGAAAAGTTAGAGAGATACAATATCTTAGTATATAACCTTTTTTGTAGGAAATAAAATTGTCTACAAAACATAATTTTTGTAAAACCGCTCTATCTCGCTTAGTTTTTGAGATATTTCCAAAAATGTAAAAAAAGGTTGGAATTTATATTTTATTTTTTTTTAATATATCTCGAAAAGAAAGGGAGATACAATATCTTTGTACGTAACCTTTTTTTAGGAAATAAAATTGTCTACAAACATACTATTTGTAAAATCGCTCTATCTTGACTAGTTTTTGAAAAATTTTCAAAAATGTAGAAAAAGGTAAGAATTTGTATTTTTTTTTTTTTAATATAACTCGAAAAGAAAGAAAAATATAATATCTTTGTATATAACTTTTTTTTAGAAAATAAAACTGTCTACAAAACATAATATTTGTATAATCGCTCTATCTTGGTTAGTTTTTGAAAAATTTCAAAAAATGTAATTAAAGGTCGGAATTTGTTTTTTGTTTTTTTAATATATCTCAAAAGGAAGAAAAATACAATATCTTTGTATATAACTTTTTTTTTAGGAAATAAAATTGTCTACAAAACATAATTTTTGTAAAATAGCTCTATCTTGCTTAGTTTTTGAGATATTTTCAAAAATGTAAAATAAAGTGGGAATTTGTATTTTATTTTTTTAATATAACTCGAAAAAGAAAGAAAAATATAATATCTTTGTATATAACTTTTTTTTTAGAAAATAAAACTGTCTACAAAACATAATATTTGTATAATCGCTCTATCTTGGTTAGTTTTTGAAAAATTTCAAAAAATGTAATTAAAGGTCGGAATTGGTTTTTTGTTTTTTTAATATAACTCGAAAAGAAAGAAAAATATAATATCTTTGTATATAACTTTTTTTTTAGAAAATAAAACTGTCTACAAAACATAATATTTGTATGATCGCTCTATCTTGGTTAGTTTTTGAAAAATTTCAAAAAATGTAAAAAAAAGGTTGGAATTTATATTTTATTTTTTTAATATATCTCGAAAAGAAAGGGAGATACAATATCTTTGTGTAAAACTTTTTTTTTAGGAAATAAAATTGTCTACAAACATACTATTTGTAAAATCGCTCTATCTTGACTAGTTTTTGAAAAATTTTAAAAAATGTAATTAAAGGTCGGAATTTGTTTTTTGTTTTTTTAATATATCTCGAAAAGAAAGAAAAATACAATATCTTTGTATATAACCTTTTTTTTTAGGAAATAAAATTGTCTACAAACATACTATTTGTAATATCGCTCTATCTTGGTTAGTTTTTGAAGAATTTTAAAAAATGTAAATAAAGGTCGGAATTTGTTTTTTATTTTTTTATTATTTCTCGAAAAAAAAAGAAAAATAAAATATCTTTGTATATAACTTTTTTTTTAGGAAATAAAACTATCTACAAAACATAATATTTGTAAAATCGCACTTTCTTGCTTAGTTTTTGAGATATTTTAAAAAATGTAGAAAAAGGTGGAAATTTGTTTTTTATTTAAAAAATATCTCAAAAAGTAAGTGAGATACAATATCTTTGTATGCAAACTTTTTTGGAGGAAATACATTTTTCTACAATACATAATATTTGTAAAATCGCTCTATCCTGCTTTGTTTTTGAGATATTTTTTAAAATGTAAAAAAAGGAGGGAATTTATTTTTTTTTTTTTTTATTTATGTCGAAAAGTAAAGGAAATACAATATATTTGTATATTACCTTTTTTGTAGGAAAGATAACTTTCTACAAAACATAATTTATTTAAATTCGCTCTATCTTGCTTAGTTTTTTAGATTTATAAAAAATGTCAAAAAAGGTTGGAATTTATTTTTTATTTTTTTTTAATTTATGTCGAAAAGTAAGGGAAATACAACGTTTTTGTATATACCTATCTTTGTAGGAAATAGAATTGTCTACAAAAGACAATATATGTAAATTCGCACTATCTTGCTTAGTTTTTGAGATATTTTAAAAAATGTAAAAAAAAAGGTGGAATTTTGTTTTGTATTTTTTAGTATATTTTGAAAAGAATGTGAAATACGATATCTTTGTGTATAACCTTTTTTTTTGGAAAAAAAATAAATTTTCTACAAAACACAATATATGTAAAATAGCTCTATCTTGCTTACTTTATTAGATATAATAAAAAATGTAAAATAAAGTGGAAGTTTGTTTTTTATTTTTTTTTATACATCTCGAAAAGTAAGGAAAATACAATATCTTTGTATATAAATTTTTTTGTAGTAAATAAAATTTTTTACACAACATAATATTTGTAGAATCGCTCTATATCTCTTAGTTTTTAAGATATATTAAAAAATGTAAAAAAAGGTGGGAATTTGTTTTTTATTTAAAAAATATCTCGAAAAGTAAGTGAGATACAATATCTTTGTATGCAAGCTTTTTTGGAGGAAATACATTTTCCTACAATACATAATACATGTAATATCGCTCTATCCTGCTTTGTTTTTGGGATATTTTTAAAATGTAAATAAAGGTGGGTATTGGTTTCTCTTTTTTTTAAAATATCTCGAAAAGTAAGTGAGATACAATATCTTTGTATGCAAATTTTTTGTAGGAAATAAAATTGTCTGGATTACATAATATTTGTAAAATCGCTCTATCCTGCTTTGTTTTTGAGATATTTTTAAAAAATTTAAAAAAAGTAGGGAATTCGTTTCTTTTTTTTTATAAATATCTGGAAAAGTAAGTTAGATACTATATCTTTGTATGCAAACTTTTTTGTAGGAAATAAATTTGTCTACAATACATAATATTTGTAAAGTCGCTCTTTCTTGCCTAGTTCTTGAGATGTTTTAATAAATGTAAAAAAGGTGGGCATTTTTTTTTTATTTTTTATTATATCTCGGAAAGTAAGGGCAATACGAGATCTTCGTATATTATCTTTTTTGTAGGAAATAAAATGGTCTACAAAACATAATATTTGTAAAATCGCTCTATCTTGCTTAGTTTTTGAGATATTTTAAAAAATGTAAACAAATTGGAAATTTCTTTTTTATTTTTTTAATATATCTCGAAAAGTAAGAGAAATACGATATCTTTGTATATAACCTTCTTTGTAGGAAATAAAATTGTATGGAATACATAATATTTGTAAAATTGCTCTATGCTGCTTTGTTTTTGACATATTTTTAAAAATTTAAAAAAAAGTAGGGAATTCGTTTCTTTTTTTTTATAAATATCTGGAAAAGTAAGTTAGATACTATATCTTTGTATGCAAACTTTTTTGTAGGAAATAAATTTGTCTACAATACATAATATTTGTAAAGTCGCTCTTCCTTGCCTAGTTCTTGAGATATTTTAATAAATGTAAAAAAGGTGGGCATTTTTTTTTTATTTTTTATTATATCTCGGAAAGTAAGGAGCAATACGAGATCTTCGTATATTATCTTTTTTGTAGGAAATAAAATGGTCTACAAAACATAATATTTGTAAAATCGCTCTATCTTGCTTAGTTTTTGAGATATTTTAAAAAATGTAAACAAATTGGAAATTTCTTTTTTTATTTTTTTAATATATCTCGAAAAGTAAGAGAAATACGATATCTTTGTATATAACCTTCTTTGTAGGAAATAAAATTGTATGGAATACATAATATTTGTAAAATTGCTCTATGCTGCTTTGTTTTTGAGATATTTTTAAAAATGTAATAAAAGGTGGGAATTTGTTTTTTATTTTTTAAAAATATCTCGAAAAGTAAGTGAGATACTATATCATTGTATGCAAACTTTTTTGTAGGAAATAAAATTGTCTACTAAACATAATATTTTTAAAAACGATCTATCTTGCTTAGTTTTCAAAATATTTTAAAAAATGTAAAAAAGGTTTGCATTTGTTTTTTATTCAAAAAATATCTCGAAAAGTAAGTTAGATACAATATCTTTTTATGCAAGCTTTTTTGGAGGAAATAAATTTGTCTAAAATACATAATATTTGTAATATCGCTCTATCATGCTTTGTTTTTGAGATATTTTTAAAATGTAAATAAAGGTGGGAATTGGTTTCTGTTTTTTTTAAAATATCTCGAAAAGTAAGTGAGATACAATATCTTTGTATGCAAATTTTTTGTAGGAAATAAAATTGTCTGGAATACATAATATTTGTAAAATCGCTCTATCCTGCTTTGTTTTTAAAATATTTTTAAAAATTTAAAAAAAGTTGGGAATTTGTTTCTTTTTTTTTATAAATATCTGGAAAAGTAAGTTAGATACTATATCTTTGTATGCAAACTTTTTTGTAGGAAATAAATTTGTCTACAATACATAATATTTGTAAAGTCGCTCTTCCTTGCCTAGTTCTTGAGATATTTTAATAAATGTAAAAAAGGTGGGCATTTTTTTTTTATTTTTTATTATATCTCGGAAAGTAAGGGCAATACGAGATCTTCGTATATTATCTTTTTTGTAGGAAATAAAATGGTCTACATAACATAATATTTGTAAAATCGCTCTATCTTGCTTAATTTTTGAGATATTTTAAAAAATGTAAACAAATTGGAAATTTTTTTTATTTTTTTAATATATCTCGAAAAGTAAAAGAAATACGATATCTTTGTATATAACCTTCTTTGTAGGAAATAAAATTGTATGGAATACATAATATTTGTAAAATTGCTCTATGCTGCTTTGTTTTTGAGATATTTTTAAAAATGTAAAAAAAGGTGGGAATTTGTTTTTTATTTTTTAAAAATATCTCGAAAAGTAAGTGAGATACTATATCATTGTATGCAAACTTTTTTGTAGGAAATAAAATTGTCTACTAAACATAATATTTTTAAAAACGATCTATCTTGCTAAGTTTTCAAAATATTTTAAAAAATGTAAAAAAAGGTTTGCATTTGTTTTTTATTCAAAAAATATCTCGAAAAGTAAGGGAGATACAATATCTTTGTATATAACTTTTTTTTTAGGAAATAAAACTGTCTACAAAACATAATATTTGAAAAATCGCTCTATCTTGGTTAGTTTTTGAAAAATTTCAAAATATGTAATTAAAGGTCGGAATTTGTTTTTTGTTTTTTAAATATATCTCAAAAAGAAAGAAAATTACAATATCTTTGTATATAACATTTTTTTTAGAAATAATATTGTCTACAAACATAATATTTGTAATATCGCTCTATCTTGGTTAGTTTTTGAAATATTTTAAAAAATGTAATTAAAGGTCGGTATTTGTATTTTGTTTTTTTAATATATCTCGAAAAGTAATAAAAATACAATATCTTTGTATCTAACCTATTTTCTAGGAAATAAAACTGTCTACAAAACCTAACTTCTGTGAAATCCCTCTATATTGCTTAGTTTTTTAGATATTTTTAAAAAGGAAGAAAATGTGAGAATTTGTTTTTTATTTTTTTAATATATCTCTAAAAGAAAAAAAAATACAATATCTTTGTATATAACTTTTTTCTTAGGAAATAAAACTGTCTACAAAACCTAATATTTGCAAAATCGCTCTATCTTGGTTAGTTTTGAAAAATTTCCAAAAAATGTAATTAAAAGTCGGAATTTGTTTTTTGTTTTTTTAATATATCTCGAAAAGAAAGAAAAATTCAATATCTTTGTATAAAACTTTTTTTTTAGGAAATAAAACTGTCTACAAAACATAATATTGGTAAAATCGCTCTTTCTTGGTTAGTTTTTGAGATATTTCTATAAATGTAAAAAAAGGTGGGAATTTGTATTTTATTTTTTTAATATATCTCGAAAAGTAAGGGAGATACAATATCTTTGTATATAACTTTTTTCTTAGGAAATAAAACTGTCTACAAAACATAATATTTGCAAAATCGCTCTATCTTGGTTAGTTTTTGAAAAATTTCAAAAAATGCAATTAAAGGTCGAAATTTGTTTTTTGTTTTTTTAATATATCTCAAAAAGAAAGAAAATTACAATATCTTTGTATATAACCATTTTTTTAGGAAATAAAACTATCTACAAAACATAATATTTGCAAAATCGCTCTATCTTAGTTAGTTTTAGAAAAATTTCCCAAAATGTAATTAATGGTCGGAATTTGTTTTTTGTTTTTTTAATATATCTCGAAAAGAAAAGAAAAATACAATATCTTTGTATAAAACCTTTTTTTAGGAAATAATATTGTCTACAAACATACTATTTGTAATATCGCTATATCTTGGTTAGTTTTTGAAAAATTTTAAAAAATGTAATATAAAGGTCGGTATTTGTATTTTGTTTTTTTAATATATCTCGAAAAGTAATAAAAATACAATATCTTTGTATCTAACCTTTTTTGTAGGAAATAAAATTGTCTGCAAAACATAATTTCTGTAAAATCCCTCTATGTTGCTTAGTTTTTTAGATATTTTTTAAAAAAGGAAGAAAATGTGAGAATTTGTTTTTTATTTTTTTAATATATCTCTAAAGAAAGAAAAATACAATATCTTTGTATATAACTTTTTTCTTAGGAAATAAAACTGTCTACAAAACATAATATTTGCAAAATCGCTCTATCTTGGTTAGTTTGAAAAATTTCCAAAAATGTAATTAAAAGTTGGAATTTGTTTTTTGTTTTTTTAATATATCTCGAAAAGAAAGAAAAATTCAATATCTTTGTATATAACTTTTTTTTTAGGAAATAAAACTGTCTACAAAACATAATATTGGTAAAATCGCTCTTTCTTGGTTAGTTTTTGAGATATTTCCATAATTGTAAAAAAAGGTGGGAATTTGTATTTTATTTTTTTAATATATATCGAAAAGTAAGGGAGATACAATATCTTTGTAAATAACTTTTTTTTTAGGAAATAAATCTGTCTACAAAACATAATATTTGTAAAATCGCTCTATCTTGGTTAGTTTTTGAGATATTTCCAAAAATGTAAAAAAAGGTGGGAATTTGTATTTTATTTTTTTAATATATCTCGAAAAGTAAGTGAGATACAATATCTTTGTATATAACTTTTTTTTTAGGAAATAAAACTGTCTACAAAAAATAATATTGGTAAAATCGCTCTTTCTTGGTTAGTTTTTGAGATATTTCCATAATTGTAAAAAAAGGTGGGAATATGTATTTTATTTTTTTAATATATCTCGAAAAGTAAGGGAGATACAATATCTTTGTATATAACTTTTTTTTTAGGAAATAAAACTGTCTACAAAACCTAATATTTGCAAAATCGCTCTATCTTGGTTAGTCTGAAAAATTTCCAAAAATGTAATTAAAAGTCGGAATTTGTTTTTTGTTTTTTTAATATATCTCGAAAAGAAAGAAAAATTCAATATCTTTGTATAAAACTTTTTTTTTAGGAAATAAAACTGTCTACAAAACATAATATTGGTAAAATCGCTCTTTCTTGGTTAGTTTTTGAGATATTTCCATAAATGTAAAAAAAGGTGGGAATTTGTATTTTATTTTTTTAATATATCTCGAAAAGTAAGGGAGATACAATATCTTTGTATAAAACTTTTTTTTTAGGAAATAAAACTTTCTACAAAACATAATATTGGTAAAATCGCTCTTTCTTGGTTAGTTTTTGAGATATTTCAAAAATGTAAAAAAAGGTGGAAATTTGTATTTTATTTTTTTAATATATCCCGAAAAGTAAGAAAGATACAATATCTTTGTATATAACATTTCTTGTAGGAAATAAAATTGTCTACAAAAAATACTATTTGTAAAATCACGCTATCTTGGTTAGTTTTTTAGATATTTTTAAATAAGTAAGAAAATGTGAGAATTTTTTTTTTATTTTTTTAATATATCTCAAAAAGAAAGAAAAATACAATATCTTTGTATATAACTTTTTTCTTAGGAAATAAAACTGTCTACAAAACATAATATTTGCAAAATCGCTCTATCTTGGTTAGTTTGAAAAATTTCCAAAAATGTAATTAAAAGTTGGAATTTGTTTTTTGTTTTTTTAATATATCTCGAAAAGAAAGAAAAATTCAATATCTTTGTATATAACTTTTTTTTTAGGAAATAAAACTGTCTACAAAACATAATATTGGTAAAATCGCTCTTTCTTGGTTAGTTTTTGAGATATTTCCATAATTGTAAAAAAAGGTGGGAATTTGTATTTTATTTTTTTAATATATATCGAAAAGTAAGGGAGATACAATATCTTTGTAAATAACTTTTTTTTTAGGAAATAAATCTGTCTACAAAACATAATATTTGTAAAATCGCTCTATCTTGGTTAGTTTTTGAGATATTTCCAAAAATGTAAAAAAAGGTGGGAATTTGTATTTTATTTTTTTAATATATCTCGAAAAGTAAGTGAGATACAATATCTTTGTATATAACTTTTTTTTTAGGAAATAAAACTGTCTACAAAAAATAATATTGGTAAAATCGCTCTTTCTTGGTTAGTTTTTGAGATATTTCCATAATTGTAAAAAAAGGTGGGAATATGTATTTTATTTTTTTAATATATCTCGAAAAGTAAGGGAGATACAATATCTTTGTATATAACTTTTTTTTTTAGGAAATAAAACTGTCTACAAAACCTAATATTTGCAAAATCGCTCTATCTTGGTTAGTCTGAAAAATTTCCAAAAATGTAATTAAAAGTCGGAATTTGTTTTTTGTTTTTTTAATATATCTCGAAAAGAAAGAAAAATTCAATATCTTTGTATAAAACTTTTTTTTTAGGAAATAAAACTGTCTACAAAACATAATATTGGTAAAATCGCTCTTTCTTGGTTAGTTTTTGAGATATTTCCATAAATGTAAAAAAAGGTGGGAATTTGTATTTTATTTTTTTAATATATCTCGAAAAGTAAGGGAGATACAATATCTTTGTATAAAACTTTTTTTTTAGGAAATAAAACTTTCTACAAAACATAATATTGGTAAAATCGCTCTTTCTTGGTTAGTTTTTGAGATATTTCCAAAAATGTAAAAAAAGGTGGAAATTTGTATTTTATTTTTTTAATATATCCCGAAAAGTAAGAAAGATACAATATCTTTGTATATAACATTTCTTGTAGGAAATAAAATTGTCTACAAAAAATACTATTTGTAAAATCGCTCTATCTTAGTTAGTTTTAGAAAAATTTCCCAAAATGTAATTAATGGTCGGAATTTGTTTTTTGTTTTTTTAATATATCTCGAAAAGAAAGAAAAATACAATATCTTTGTATAAAACCTTTTTTTAGGAAATAATATTGTCTACAAACATACTATTTGTAATATCGCTATATCTTGGTTAGTTTTTGAAAAATTTTAAAAAATGTAATATAAAGGTCGGTATTTGTATTTTGTTTTTTTAATATATCTCGAAAAGTAATAAAAATACAATATCTTTGTATCTAACCTTTTTTGTAGGAAATAAAATTGTCTGCAAAACATAATTTCTGTAAAATCCCTCTATGTTGCTTAGTTTTTTAGATATTTTTAAAAAAGGAAGAAAATGTGAGAATTTGTTTTTTATTTTTTTAATATATCTCGAAAAGTAAGGGAGATACAATATCTTTGTATATAACTTTTTTCTTAGGAAATAAAACTGTCTACAAAACATAATATTTGCAAAATCGCTCTATCTTGGTTAGTTTTTGAAAAATTTCAAAAAATGCAATTAAAGGTCGAAATTTGTTTTTTGTTTTTTTAATATATCTCAAAAAAGAAAGAAAATTACAATATCTTTGTATATAACCATTTTTTTAGGAAATAAAACTATCTACAAAACATAATATTTGCAAAATCGCTCTATCTTAGTTAGTTTTAGAAAAATTTCCCAAAATGTAATTAATGGTCGGAATTTGTTTTTTGTTTTTTTAATATATCTCGAAAAGAAAGAAAAATACAATATCTTTGTATAAAACCTTTTTTTAGGAAATAATATTGTCTACAAACATACTATTTGTAATATCGCTATATCTTGGTTAGTTTTTGAAAAATTTTAAAAAATGTAATATAAAGGTCGGTATTTGTATTTTGTTTTTTTAATATATCTCGAAAAGTAATAAAAATACAATATCTTTGTATCTAACCTTTTTTGTAGGAAATAAAATTGTCTGCAAAACATAATTTCTGTAAAATCCCTCTATGTTGCTTAGTTTTTTAGATATTTTTAAAAAAGGAAGAAAATGTGAGAATTTGTTTTTTATTTTTTTAATATATCTCTAAAGAAAGAAAAATACAATATCTTTGTATATAACTTTTTTCTTAGGAAATAAAACTGTCTACAAAACATAATATTTGCAAAATCGCTCTATCTTGGTTAGTTTGAAAAATTTCCAAAAATGTAATTAAAAGTTGGAATTTGTTTTTTGTTTTTTTAATATATCTCGAAAAGAAAGAAAAATTCAATATCTTTGTATATAACTTTTTTTTTTAGGAAATAAAACTGTCTACAAAACATAATATTGGTAAAATCGCTCTTTCTTGGTTAGTTTTTGAGATATTTCCATAATTGTAAAAAAAGGTGGGAATTTGTATTTTATTTTTTTAATATATATCGAAAAGTAAGGGAGATACAATATCTTTGTAAATAACTTTTTTTTTAGGAAATAAATCTGTCTACAAAACATAATATTTGTAAAATCGCTCTATCTTGGTTAGTTTTTGAGATATTTCCAAAAATGTAAAAAAAGGTGGGAATTTGTATTTTATTTTTTTAATATATCTCGAAAAGTAAGTGAGATACAATATCTTTGTATATAACTTTTTTTTTTAGGAAATAAAACTGTCTACAAAAAATAATATTGGTAAAATCGCTCTTTCTTGGTTAGTTTTTGAGATATTTCCATAATTGTAAAAAAAGGTGGGAATATGTATTTTATTTTTTTAATATATCTCGAAAAGTAAGGGAGATACAATATCTTTGTATATAACTTTTTTTTTAGGAAATAAAACTGTCTACAAAACCTAATATTTGCAAAATCGCTCTATCTTGGTTAGTCTGAAAAATTTCCAAAAATGTAATTAAAAGTCGGAATTTGTTTTTTGTTTTTTTAATATATCTCGAAAAGAAAGAAAAATTCAATATCTTTGTATAAAACTTTTTTTTTAGGAAATAAAACTGTCTACAAAACATAATATTGGTAAAATCGCTCTTTCTTGGTTAGTTTTTGAGATATTTCCATAAATGTAAAAAAAGGTGGGAATTTGTATTTTATTTTTTTAATATATCTCGAAAAGTAAGGGAGATACAATATCTTTGTATAAAACTTTTTTTTTAGGAAATAAAACTTTCTACAAAACATAATATTGGTAAAATCGCTCTTTCTTGGTTAGTTTTTGAGATATTTCCAAAAATGTAAAAAAAGGTGGAAATTTGTATTTTATTTTTTTAATATATCCCGAAAAGTAAGAAAGATACAATATCTTTGTATATAACATTTCTTGTAGGAAATAAAATTGTCTACAAAAAATACTATTTGTAAAATCACGCTATCTTGGTTAGTTTTTTAGATATTTTTAAATAAGTAAGAAAATGTGAGAATTTTTTTTTTTATTTTTTTAATATATCTCAAAAAGAAAGAAAAATACAATATCTTTGTATATAACTTTTTTCTTAGGAAATAAAACTGTCTACAAAACATAATATTTGCAAAATCGCTCTATCTTGGTTAGTTTGAAAAATTTCCAAAAATGTAATTAAAAGTTGAAATTTGTTTTTTGTTTTTTTAATATATCTTGAAAAGAAAGAAAAATTCAATATCTTTGTATATAACTATTTTTTTAGGAAATAAAACCATCTACAAAACATAATATTTGCAAAATCGCTCTATCTTGGTTAGTTTTTGAAAAATTTCAAAAAATGCAATTAAAGGTCGAAATTTGTTTTTTGTTTTTTTAATATATCTCAAAAAGAAAGAAAATTACAATATCTTTGTATATAACCTTTTTTTTAGGAAATAAAACTATCTACAAAACATAATATTTGCAAAATCGCTCTATCTTAGTTAGTTTTAGAAAAATTTCCAAAAATGTAATTAAAGGTCGGAATTTGTTTTTTGTATTTTTAATATATCTCGAAAAGAAAGAAAAATACAATATCTTTGTATAAAACCTTTTTTTTAGGAAATAATATTGTCTACAAACATACTATTTTTAATATCGCTATATCTTGGTTAGTTTTTGAAAAATTTTAAAAAATGTAATATAAAGGTCGGTATTTGTATTTTGTTTTTTTAATATATCTCGAAAAGTAATAAAAATACAATATCTTTGTATCTTACCTTTTTTGTAGGAAATAAAATTGTCTGCAAAACATAATTTTTGTAAAATCCCTCTATGTTGCTTAGTTTTTTAGATATTTTTAAAAAAGGAAGAAAATGTGAGAATTTGTTTTTTATTTTTTTAATATATCTCCAAAAGAAAGAAAAATACAATATCTTTGTATATAACATTTTTTTTAGGAAATAAAATTGTCTACAAACATACTATTTATAATATCGCTCTATCTTGGTTAGTTTTTAAAAATTTTAAAAAATGTAAACAAAGGTCGGTATTTGTTTTTTATTTTTTTTATTATTTCTCGAAAAGAAAGAAAAATAAAATATCTTTGTATATAACTTTTTTTTTAGGAAATAAAACAATCTACAAAACATAATATTCGTAAAATCGCACTATCTTGCTTAGTTTTTGAGATATTTCCAAAAATGTAAAAAAAGGCTGGGATTTATATTTTATTTTTTTAATATATCTTGAAAAGAAAGGAGATACAATATCTTTGTATATAACTTTTTTTTTAGGAAATAAAACTATCTACAAAACATAATATTCGTAAAATCGCACTATCTTGCTTAGTTTTTGAGATATTTCCAAAAATGTAAAGAAAGGTGGAAATTTGTTTTTTATTTAAAAAATATCTCAAAAAGTAAGTGAGATACAATATTTTTGTATGCAAGCTATTTTGGAGGAAATACATTTTTCTACAATACATAATATTTGTAAAATCGCTCTATCCTGCTTTGTTTTTGAGATATTTTTTAAAATGTAAATAAAGGTCGAAATTAATTTCTTATCTTTTTAAAATATCTCGAAAAGTAAGTGAGATACAATATCTTTGTATGCAAGCATTTTTGGAAGAAATAAATTTGTCTACAAAACATAATATTTGTAAAATCGCTCTATCTTGCTTAGTTTTTGGGATATTTTAAAAAATGTAAACAAATTAAAAATTTTTTATTTTTTTTTTAATACATCTCAAAAAGTAAGGGAGATACAACATCTTTGTATATAACTTTCTTTGTAGGAAATAAAATTGTCTACAAAATATAATATTTGTAAAATCGCTCTATCCTGCTTTGTTTTTGAGATATTTTTTAAAATGTAAAAAAAGGAGAGAATTTATTTTTTTTTTTTTAATTATGTCGAAAAGTAAAGGAAATACAATATATTTGTATATTACATTTTTTGTAGGAAATAAAACTTTCTACAAAACATAATTTATGTAAATTCGCTCTATCTTGCTTAGTTTTTTAGATTTATAAAAAATGTAAAGAAAGGTTGGAATTTATTTTTTATTTTTTTTAATATATGTCGAAAAGTAAGGGAAATACAACATTTTTGTATATAACTTTCTTTGTAGGAAATAAAATTGTCTACAAAAGACAATACATGTAAATTCGCATTATCTTGCTTAGTTTTTAAGATATTTTAAAAAATGTAAAAAAAAGGTTGAATTTTGTTTTTTATTTTTTTAGTATATCTCGAAAAGAAAGAAAAATACAATATCTTTGTATATAACTTTTTTTTTAGGAAATAAAATTGTCTACAAAACATAATTTTTGTAAAATAGCTCTATCTTGCTTAGTTTTTGAGATATTTCCAAAAATGTAAAATAAAGTGGGAATTTGTATTTTATTTTTTTAATATAACTCGAAAAGTAAGGGAGATACAATATCTTTGTATATAACTTTTTTTTAGGAAATAAAACTGTCTAAAATACATAATATTTGTAAAATCGCTCTATCTTGGTTAGTTTTTGAAAAACTTTAAAAAATGTAATTAAAGGTCGGAATTTGTTTTTAGTTTTTTTATTATATCTCAATAAGAAAGAAAAATACAATATCTTTGTATATAACCTTTTTTTTAGGAAACAAAATTGTCTACAAACATACTATTTGTAATATCGCTCTATCTAGGTTAGTTTTTGAAAAATTAAAAAAAATGTAATTAAAGGTCGGAATTTGTTTTTTGTTTTTTTAATATATCTCGAAAAGAAAGAAAAATACAATATCTTTGTATATAACCTTTTTTTTAGGAAATAAAATTGTCTACAAACATACTATTTGTAATATCGCTCTCTCTTGGTTAATTTTTGAAAAATTAAAAAAAATGTAATTAAAGGTCAGTATTTGTTTTTTGTTTTTTTAATATATCTCAAAAAGAAAGAAAAATACAATATCTTTGTATATAACATTTTTTTTAGGAAATAAAATTGTCTACAAACATACTATTTGTAATATCGCTCTATCTTGGTTAGTTTTTTGAAAAATTTTAAAAAATGTAAACAAAGGTCGGAATTTGTTTTTTATTTTTTTATTATTTCTCGAAAAGAAAGAAAAATAAAATAACTTTGTATATAACTTTTTTTTTAGGAAATAAAACAATCTACAAAACATAATATTCGTAAAATCGCACTATCTTGCTTAGTTTTTGAGATATTTCCAAAAATGTAAAAAAAGGCTGGGATTTATATTTTATTTTTTTAATATATCTCGAAAAGAAAGGGAGATACAATATCTTTGTATATAACTTTTTTTTTAGGAAATAAAACTATCTACAAAACATAATATTCGTAAAATCGCACTATCTTGCTTAGTTTTTGAGATATTTCCAAAAATGTAAAAAAAGGTGGAAATTTGTTTTTTATTTAAAAAATATCTCAAAAAGTAAGTGAGATACAATATTTTTGTATGCAAGCTATTTTGGAGGAAATACATTTTTCTACAATACATAATATTTGTAAAATCGCTCTATCCTGCATTGTTTTTGAGATATTTTTTAAAATGTAAATAAAGGTCGAAATTAATTTCTTATTTTTAAAAAATATCTCGAAAAGTAAGTGAGATACAATATCTTTGTATGCAAGCATTTTTGGAAGAAATAAATTTGTCTACAAAACATAATATTTGTAAAATCGCTCTATCTTGCTTAGTTTTTGAGATATTTTAAAAAATGTAAACAAATTAAAAATTTTTTATTTTTTTTTTTAATACATCTCAAAAAGTAAGGGAGATACAACATCTTTGTATATAACTTTCTTTGTAGGAAATAAAATTGTCTACAAAATATAATATTTGTAAAATCGCTCTATCCTGCTTTGTTTTTGAGATATTTTTTAAAATGTAAAAAAAGGAGAGAATTTATTTTTTTTTTTTTATTTATGTCGAAAAGTAAAGGAAATACAATATATTTGTATATTACATTTTTTGTAGGAAATAAAACTTTCTACAAAACATAATTTATGTAAATTCGCTCTATCTTGCTTAGTTTTTTAGATTTATAAAAAATGTAAAGAAAGGTTGGAATTTATTTTTTATTTTTTTAATATATGTCGAAAAGTAAGGGAAATACAACATTTTTGTATATAACTTTCTTTGTAGGAAATAAAATTGTCTACAAAAGACAATACATGTAAATTCGCATTATCTTGCTTAGTTTTTAAGATATTTTAAAAAATGTAAAAAAAAGGTTGAATTTTGTTTTTTATTTTTTTAGTATATTTTGAAAAGAAAGGAAAATACGATATCTTTGTATATAACCTTTTTTGTGGAGAAAAAATAAATTTTCTACACAACACAATATATGTAATATAGCTCTATCTTGCTTACTTTATGAGATATAAAAAAAAATGTAAAATAAAGTGGAAGTTTGTCTTTTATTTTTTTTATTCATCTCGAAAAGTAAGGAAAATACGATATCTTTGTATATAACATTTTTTGTAGTAAATAAAATTTTTTACACAACATAATATTTGTAGAATCGCTCTATCTCTCTTAGTTTTTGAGATATTTTAAAAAATGTAAAAAAGGTGGAAATTTGTTTTTTATTTTAAAAATATCTCGAAAAGTAAGTGAGATACAAAATCTTTTTATGCAAACTTTTTAGGAAGAAATAAATTTGTCTACAATACATAATATTCGTTAAGTCGCTTTTCCTTGCTTAGTTTTTAAGATATTTTAAAAAATGTAAAAAAAGCTGGGAATTTGTTTTTTATTTAAAAAATATCTCGAAAAGTAAGTGGGATACAATATCTTTGTATGCAAGCTTTTTTGGAGGAAATACATTTTTCTACAATGCATAATATTTGTAAAATCGCTCTATCCTGCTTTGTTTTTGAGATATTTTTTAAAATGTAAATAAAGGTGGAAATTTGTTTTTTAATTTTTAAAAATATCTCAAAAAGTAAGTAAAATACTATATCTTTGTATGCAAAATTTTTTGTAGGAAATAAAATTGTCTACTAAACATAATATTTTTAAAAACGATCTATCTTGCATAGTTTTCTAGATATTTAAAAAAATGTAATAAAGGTGAGCATTTGTTTTTTATTCAAAAAATATCTCGAAAAGTAAGAGAGATACAATATCTTTGTATATAACCTTTTTTGTAGGAAATAAAATTGTCTACAAAACATAATTTCTGTAAAACCGCTCTATCTTGCTTAGTTTTTGAGATATTTCCAAAAATGTAAAAAAAGGTTGGAATTTATATTTTATTTTTTTAATATATCTCGAAAAGAAAGGGAGATACAATATCTTTGTACATAACCTTTTTTTAGGAAATAAAATTGTCTACAAACATACTATTTGTAAAATCGCTCTATCTTGGTTAGTTTTTGAAAAATTTTAAAAAATATAAACAAAGGTCGGAATTTGTTTTATGTTTTTTTATTATATCTCGAAAAGAAAGAAAAATTCAATATCTTTATATAACTTTTTTGTAGGAAATAAAACTGTCTACAAAACATAATATTTGTAAAATCGCTCTATCTTGGTTAGTTTTTGAGATATTTTCAAAAAATGTAAAAAAAAGGTGGGAATTTGTATTTTATTTTTTATTATATCTCGGAAAGTAAGGGCAATACGAGATCTTCGTATATTATCTTTTTTGTAGGAAATAAAATGGTCTACAAAACATAATATTTGTAAAATCGCTCTATCTTGCTTAGTTTTTGAGATATTTCCAAAAATGTAAAAAAAGGTTGGAATTTACATTTTATTTTTTTAATATATCTCTAAAAAAAAGGGGGAAACAATATCTTTGTATATAACTTTTTTTTTAGGAAATAAATTTGTCTGCAAACATACTATTTGTAAAATCGCTCTATCTTGGTTAGTTTTTGAAAAATTTTAAAAAATGTAAACAAAGGTCGAAATTTGTTTTTTGTTTTTTTATTATATCTCAATAAGAAAGAAAAATACAATATCTTTGTATATAACCTTTTTTTTAGGAAACAAAATTGTCTACAAACATACTACTTGTAATATCGCTCTATCTAGGTTAGTTTTTGAAAAATTAAAAAAAATGTAATTAAAGGTCGGAATATGTTTTTTGTTTTTTTAATATATCTCGAAAAGAAAGAAAAATACAATATCTTTGTATATAACTTTTTTTTTAGGAAATAAAATTGTCTACAAAACATAATTTTTGTAAAATAGCTCTATCTTGCTTAGTTTTTGAGATATTTCCAAAAATGTAAAATAAAGTGGGAATTTGTATTTTATTTTTTTAATATAACTCGAAAAGTAAGGGAGATACAATATCTTTGTATATAACTTTTTTTTAGGAAATAAAATTGTCTACAAAACATAATTTATGTAAATTCGCTCTATCTTGCTTAGTTTTTTAGATTTATAAAAAATGTAAAGAAAGGTTGGAATTTATTTTTTATTTTTTTAATATATGTCGAAAAGTAAGGGAAATACAACATTTTTGTATATAACTTTCTTTGTAGGAAATAAAATTGTCTACAAAAGACAATACATGTAAATTCGCATTATCTTGCTTAGTTTTTAAGATATTTTAAAAAATGTAAAAAAAAAGGTTGAATTTTGTTTTTTATTTTTTTAGTATATTTTGAAAAGAAAGGAAAATACGATATCTTTGTATATAACCTTTTTTGTGGAGAAAAAATAAATTTTCTACACAACACAATATATGTAATATAGCTCTATCTTGCTTACTTTATGAGATATAAAAAAAAATGTAAAATAAAGTGGAAGTTTGTCTTTTATTTTTTTTATTCATCTCGAAAAGTAAGGAAAATACGATATCTTTGTATATAACATTTTTTGTAGTAAATAAAATTTTTTACACAACATAATATTTGTAGAATCGCTCTATCTCTCTTAGTTTTTGAGATATTTTAAAAAATGTAAAAAAGGTGGAAATTTGTTTTTTATTTTAAAAATATCTCGAAAAGTAAGTGAGATACAAAATCTTTTTATGCAAACTTTTTAGGAAGAAATAAATTTGTCTACAATACATAATATTCGTTAAGTCGCTTTTCCTTGCTTAGTTTTTAAGATATTTTAAAAAATGTAAAAAAAGCTGGGAATTTGTTTTTTATTTAAAAAATATCTCGAAAAGTAAGTGGGATACAATATCTTTGTATGCAAGCTTTTTTGGAGGAAATACATTTTTCTACAATGCATAATATTTGTAAAATCGCTCTATCCTGCTTTGTTTTTGAGATATTTTTTAAAATGTAAATAAAGGTGGAAATTTGTTTTTTAATTTTTAAAAATATCTCAAAAAGTAAGTAAAATACTATATCTTTGTATGCAAAATTTTTTGTAGGAAATAAAATTGTCTACTAAACATAATATTTTTAAAAACGATCTATCTTGCATAGTTTTCTAGATATTTAAAAAAATGTAATAAAGGTGAGCATTTGTTTTTTATTCAAAAAATATCTCGAAAAGTAAGAGAGATACAATATCTTTGTATATAACCTTTTTTGTAGGAAATAAAATTGTCTACAAAACATAATTTCTGTAAAACCGCTCTATCTTGCTTAGTTTTTGAGATATTTCCAAAAATGTAAAAAAAGGTTGGAATTTATATTTTATTTTTTTAATATATCTCGAAAAGAAAGGGAGATACAATATCTTTGTACATAACCTTTTTTTTAGGAAATAAAATTGTCTACAAACATACTATTTGTAAAATCGCTCTATCTTGGTTAGTTTTTGAAAAATTTTAAAAAATATAAACAAAGGTCGGAATTTGTTTTATGTTTTTTTATTATATCTCGAAAAGAAAGAAAAATTCAATATCTTTATATAACTTTTTTGTAGGAAATAAAACTGTCTACAAAACATAATATTTGTAAAATCGCTCTATCTTGGTTAGTTTTTGAAAAATTTTAAAAAATGTAATTAAAGGTCAGAATTTGTTTTTAGTTTTTTTATTATATCTCGAAAAGAAAGAAAAATACAATATCTTTGTATATAACTTTTTTTTTAGGAAATAAAATTGTCTACAAACATACTATTTGTAATATCGCTCTATCTTGGTTAGTTTTTAAAAAATTTTAAAAAATGTAAACAAAGGTCGGAATTTTTTTTATATTTTTTTATTATATCTCGAAAAGAAAGAAAAATACAATATCTTTGTATATAACTTTATTTTTTAGGAAATAAAACTATCTACAAAACTTAATATTCTTAAAATCGCACTATCTTGCTTAGTTTTTGAGATATTTCCAAAAATGTAAAAAAAGGTTGGAATTTACATTTTATTTTTTTAATATATCTCTAAAAAAAAAGGGGGAAACAATATCTTTGTATATAACTTTTTTTTTAGGAAATAAATTTGTCTGCAAACATACTATTTGTAAAATCGCTCTATCTTGGTTAGTTTTTGAAAAATTTTAAAAAATGTAAACAAAGGTCGAAATTTGTTTTTTGTTTTTTTATTATATCTCAATAAGAAAGAAAAATACAATATCTTTGTATATAACCTTTTTTTTAGGAAACAAAATTGTCTACAAACATACTACTTGTAATATCGCTCTATCTAGGTTAGTTTTTGAAAAATTAAAAAAAATGTAATTAAAGGTCGGAATATGTTTTTTGTTTTTTTAATATATCTCGAAAAGAAAGAAAAATACAATATCTTTGTATATAACTTTTTTTTTAGGAAATAAAATTGTCTACAAAACATACTTTTTGTAAAATAGCTCTATCTTGCTTAGTTTTTGAGATATTTCCAAAAATGTAAAATAAAGTGGGAATTTGTATTTTATTTTTTTAATATAACTCGAAAAGTAAGGGAGATACAATATCTTTGTATATAACTTTTTTTTAGGAAATAAAACTGTCTAAAATACATAATATTTGTAAAATCGCTCTATCTTGGTTAGTTTTTGAAAAATTTTAAAAAATGTAATTAAAGGTCGGAATTTGTTTTTAGTTTTTTTATTATATCTCAATAAGAAAGAAAAATACAATATCTTTGTATATAACCTTTTTTTTAGGAAACAAAATTGTCTACAAACATACTATTTGTAATATCGCTCTATCTAGGTTAGTTTTTGAAAAATTAAAAAAATGTAATTAAAGGTCGGAATTTGTTTTTTGTTTTTTTAATATATCTCGAAAAGAAAGAAAAATACAATATCTTTGTATATAACCTTTTTTTTAGGAAATAAAATTGTCTACAAACATACTATTTGTAATATCGCTCTCTCTTTGTTAATTTTTGAAAAATTAAAAAAAATGTAATTAAAGGTCAGTATTTGTTTTTTTGTTTTTTTAATATATCTCAAAAAGAAAGAAAAATACAATATCTTTGTATATAACATTTTTTTTAGGAAATAAAATTGTCTACAAACATACTATTTGTAATATCGCTCTATCTTGGTTAGTTTTTGAAAAATTTTAAAAAATGTAAACAAAGGTCGGAATTTGTTTTTTATTTTTTTATTATTTCTCGAAAAGAAAGAAAAATAAAATATCTTTGTATATAACTTTTTTTTTAGGAAATAAAACAATCTACAAAACATAATATTCGTAAAATCGCACTATCTTGCTTAGTTTTTGAGATATTTCCAAAAATGTAAAAAAAGGCTAGGATTTATATTTTATTTTTTTAATATATCTCGAAAAGAAAGGGAGATACAATATCTTTGTATATAACTTTTTTTTAGGAAATAAAACTATCTACAAAACATAATATTCGTAAAATAGCACTATCTTGCTTAGTTTTTAAGATATTTCCAAAAATGTAAAAAAAGGTGGAAATTTGTTTTTTATTTAAAAAATATCTCAAAAAGTAGGTGAGATACAATATATTTGTATGCAAGCTATTTTGGAGGAAATACATTTTTCTACAATACATAATATTTGTAAAATCGCTCTATCCTGCTTTGTTTTTGAGATATTTTTTAAAATGTAAATAAAGGTCGAAATTAATTTCTCATTTTTTAAAATATCTAGAAAAGTAAGTGAGATACAATATCTTTGTATGCAAGCAATTTTGGAAGAAATAAATTTGTCTACAAAACATAATATTTGTAAAATCGCTCTTCTTGCTTAGTTTTTGAGATATTTTAAGAAATGTAAACAAATTAAAAATTATTTATTTTTTTTTTTAATACATCTCAAAAAGTAAGGGAGACACAACATCTTTGTATATAACTTTCTTTGTAGGAAATAAAATTGTCTACAAAACATAATTTATGTAAATTCGCTCTATCTTGCTTAGTTTTTTAGATTTATAAAAAATGTAAAGAAAGGTTGGAATTTATTTTTTATTTTTTTAATATATGTTGAAAAGTAAGGGAAATACAACATTTTTGTATATAACTTTCTTTGTAGGAAATAAAATTGTCTACAAAAGACAATACATGTAAATTCGCATTATCTTGCTTAGTTTTTAAGATATTTTAAAAAATGTAAAAAAAAAGTTGAATTTTGTTTTTTATTTTTTTAGTATATTTTGAAAGGAAAGGAAAATACGATATCTTTGTATATAACCTTTTTTGTGGAGAAAAAATAAATTTTCTACACAACACAATATATGTAATATAGCTCTATCTTGCTTACTTTATGAGATATAAAAAAAAATGTAAAATAAAGTGGAAGTTTGTCTTTTATTTTTTTTATTCATCTCGAAAAGTAAGGAAAATACGATATCTTTGTATATAACATTTTTTGTAGTAAATAAAATTTTTTACACAACATAATATTTGTAGAATCGCTCTATCTCTCTTAGTTTTTGAGATATTTTAAAAAATGTAAAAAAGGTGGAAATTTGTTTTTTATTTTAAAAATATCTCGAAAAGTAAGTGAGATACAAATTCTTTTTATGCAAACTTTTTTAGGAGGAAATAAATTTGTCTACAATACATAATATTCGTTAAGTCGCTTTTCCTTGCTTAGTTTTTGAGATATTTTAAAAAATGTAAAAAAAGCTGGGAATTTGTTTTTTATTTAAAAAATATCTCGAAAAGTAAGTGGGATACAATATCTTTGTATGCAAGCTTTTTTGGAGGAAATACATTTTTCTACAATGCATAATATTTGTAAAATCGCTCTATCCTGCTTTGTTTTTGAGATATTTCTTAAAATGTAAATAAAGGTGGAAATTTGTTTTTTATTTTTTAAAAATATCTCAAAAAGTAAGTAAAATACTATATCTTTGTATGCAAAATTTTTTGTACGAAATAAAATTGTCTACAAAACATAATATTTTTGAAAACGATCTATCTTGCTTAGTTCTTGAGATATTTTAAAAAATGTAAAAAAGGTGGGCATTTTTTTTTTATTTTTTTATTATATCTCGAAAAGTAAGGGCAATACGAAATCTTCGTATATGATCTTTTTTGTAAGAAATAAAATTGTCTACAAGACATAATATTTGTAAGATCGGTCTATCCTGCTTAGTTCTTGAGATATTTTAAAAAATGTAAAAAAAGGTGGATATTGGTTTTTTATTTTTTAAAAATATCTCGAAAAGTAAGTAAGATACAATATCTTTGTATGCAAGCATTTTTGGAAGAAATAAATTAGTCTACAAAACATAATATGTGTAAAATCGCTCTATCCTGCTTTGTTTTTGAGATATTTTTAAAAATGTAAAAAAAAGTAGGAATTGGTTTCTTATTTTTTTTAAATATCTCGAAAATTAAGTGAGATACAATATCTTTGTATGCAGATTTTTTTGTAGGAAATAAAATTGTCTACAAAACATAATATTTGTAAAATCGCTCTATCTTGCTTACTTTTTGAGATATTTAAAAAAATTTAATAAAATTGGAAATTTTTTTTTAATTTTTTTAATATATCTCGAAAAGTAAGAGAAATACGATATCTTTGTATATAGCCTTCTTTGTAAAAAATAAAATTTTCTGGAATACATAATATTTGTAAAATTGCTCTATCCTTCGTTGTTTTTGAGATATTTTAAAAAATGTAAAAAAAGGATGAAATTGGTTTTTTATTTTTTAAAAATATCTCGAAAAGTAAGTGAGATACAATATCTTCGTATGCAAGCATTTTTGGAAGAAATAAATTAGTCTACAAAGCATAATATGTGTAAAATCGCTCTATCTTGCTTAGTTTTTGAGATATTTTAAAAAATGTAAAAAAAGGTGGAAGTTTGTTTTTTATTTTTTTAATACATCTCAAAAAGTAAGGGAGATACAACATCTTTGTATATAACTTTCTTTGTAGGAAATAAAATTGTCTACAATACAAAATATTTTTAAAATCGCTCTACCCTGCTTTGTTTTTGATAAATTTTTTAAAATGTTAAAAAAGGTGAATATTTGTTTTTTATTTTTTAAAAATATCTCAAAAAGTAAGAAAAATACTATATCTTTGTATGCAAAATTTTTTGTACGAAATAAAATTGTCTACAAAACATAATATTTTTAAAAACGATCTATCTTGCTTAGTTCTTAAGATATTTTTAAAAATGTAAAAAAAGGATGAAATTGGTTTTTTATTTTTTAAAAATATCTCGAAAAGTAAGTGAGATACAATATCTTCGTATGCAAGCATTTTTGGAAGAAATAAATTAGTCTACAAAGCATAATATGTGTAAAATCGCTCTATCCTGCTTTGTTTTTGAGATATTTTTTAAAATGTAAAAAAAGGTAGGAATTGGTTTCTTATTTTTTTAAAATATCTCGAAAAGTAAGTCAGATACAATATCTTTGTATGCAGATTTTTTTGTAGGAAATAAAATTGTCTACAAAACATAGTATTTGTAAAATCGCTCTATCTTGCTTACTTTTTGAGATATTTAAAAAAATTTAATAAAATTGGAAATTTTTTTTTAATTTTTTTTAATATATCTCGAAAAGTAAGAGAAATACGATATATCTTTGTATATAGCATTCTTTGTAAAAAATAAAATTTTCTGGAATACATAATATTTGTAAAATTGCTCTATCCTTCGTTGTTTTTGAGATATTTTAAAAAATGTAAAAAAAGGTGGGAATTTCTTTTTTATTTTTTAAAAATATCTCGAAAAGTAAGTGAGATACTATATCTTTGTATGCAAGCTTTTTTGGAGGAAATACATTTTTCTACAATGCATAATATTTGTAAAATCGCTTTATCCTGCTTTGTTTTTGAGATATTTTTTAAAATGTAAATAAAGGTGGAAATTTGTTTTTTTATTTTTTAAAAATATCTCAAAAAGTAAGTAAAATACTATATCTTTGTATGCAAAATTTTTTGTAGGAAATAAAATTGTCTACTAAACATAATATTTTTAAAAACGATCTATCTTGCATAGTTTTCTAGATATTTAAAAAAATGTAATAAAGGTGAGCATTTGTTTTTTATTCAAAAAATATCTCGAAAAGTAAGTGAGATACAATATCTTTGTATGCAGATTTTTTTGTAGGAAATAAAATTGTCTACAAAACATAATATTTGTAAAATCGCTCTATCTTGCTTACTTTTTGAGATATTTTAAAAAATTTAATAAAATTGGAAATTTTTTTTATTTTTTTAATATATCTCGAAAAGTAAGAGAAATACGATATCTTTGTATATAGCCTTCTTTGTAAAAAATAAAATTGTCTGGAATACATAATATTTGTAAAATTGCTCTATCCTGCTTTGTTTTTGAGATATTTTTAAAAATGTAAAAAAAGGTGGGAATTTGTTTTTTATTTTTTAAAAATATCTCGAAAAGTAAGTGTGATACTATATCTTTGTATGGAAACTTCTTTGTAGGAAATAAAATTGTCTACCAACCATAATATTTTTAAAAACGATCTATCTTGTTCAGTTGTTAAGATATTTTAAAAAATGTAAAAAAGGTGGGCATTTTTTTATTTATTTTTTTATTATATCTCGAAAAGTAAGGGCAATACGAAATCTTCGTATATAATCCTTTTTGTAGGAAATAAAATTGTCTACAAGACATAATATTTGTAAAATCGCTCTATCCTGCTTAGTTCTTGAGATATTTTTTAAAAATGTAAAAAAAGGATGAAATTGGTTTTTTATTTTTTAAAAATATCTCGAAAAGTAAGTGAGATACAATATCTTCGTATGCAAGCATTTTTGGAAGAAATAAATTAGTCTACAAAGCATAATATGTGTAAAATCGCTCTATCCTGCTTTGTTTTTGAGATATTTTTTAAAATGTAAAAAAAGGTAGGAATTGGTTTCTTATTTTTTGAAAATATCTCGAAAAGTAAGTGAGATACAATATCTTTGTATGCAGATTTTTTTGTAGGAAATAAAATTGTCAACAAAACATAGTATTTGTTAAATCGCTCTATCTTGCTTACTTTTTGAGATATTTTAAAAAATTTAATAAAATTGGAAATTTTTTTTTAATTTTTTTTAATATATCTCGAAAAGTAAGTGAGATACAATATCTTTGTATGCAGATTTTTTTGTAGGAAATAAAATTGTCTACAAAACATAGTATTTGTAAAATTGCTCTATCCTGCTTTGTTTTTGAGATATTTTTAAAAATGTAAAAAAAGGTGGGAATTTGTTTTTATTTTTTTATATTTCGAAAAGTAAAGGAAATACAATATATTTGTATATTACCTTTTTTGTAGGAAATAAAACTTTCTACAAAACATAATTTATGTAAATTCGCTCTATCTTGCTTAGTTTTTTAGATTTATAAAAAATGTAAAAAAAGGTTGGAATTTATTTTTTATTTTTTTTTAATTTATGTCGAAAAGTAAAGGAAATACAACGTTTTGGTATATAACTATCTTTGTAGGAAATAAAATTGTCTACAAAAGACAATATATGTAAATTTTGCTCTATCTCTCTTAGTTTTTGAGATATTTTAAAAAATGTTAAAAAAGGTGGAAATTTGTTTTTTATTTTTAAAATATCTCAAAAAGTAAGTGAGATACAATATATTTTTATGCAAATTTTTTGTAGGAAATAAAATTGTCTGGAATACATAATATTTGTAAAATCGCTCTATCCTGCTTTGTTTTTGAGATATTTTTAAAAATTTTAAAAAAGCTGGGAATTTGTTTCTTTTTTTTTATAAATATCTGGAAAAGTAAGTTAGATACTATATCTTTGTATGCAAACTTTTTTGTAGGAAATAAAATTGTCTACTAAAAATAATATTTTCAAAAACGATCTGTCTTGCTTAGTTTTTGAGAAATTTTAAAAAATGTAAAAAAAGGTGGGCATTTTTTTTAATTTTTTTAATATAACTCGAAAAGTAAGTACAATACATTATCTTTGTATATAACTTTCTTTGTAGGAAATAAAATTGTCTACAAAACATAAGATTTTTTAAATCGCTCTATCCTGCTTTGTATTTGAAATGTTTTTTAAAATGTAAAAAAAGGTGGAAATTTGTTTTTTATTTTTTAAAAATATCTCGAAAATTAAGTGAGATACAATATTTTTGTATGCAAGATTTTTGGTGGAAATAAATTTGTCTACAATACATAATATTTGTAAAGTCGCTCTTTCTTTCTTAGTTTTTCAGGTATTTTAAGAAGTTTAAAAAAAGGTGGAAACTTGTTTTTATTTAAAAAATATCTCGAAAAGAATGTAAGATCCAATATATTGGTATGCAAATTTTTTGTAGGAAATAAAATTGTCTACAAAACATAATTTTTGTAAAATCGCTCTATCTTGCTTAGTTTTTGAGATATTTTTAAAAAAGCAAGAAAAAGGTTAGAATTTGTTTTTTATTTTTTAAATATATATCGAAAAGTAATAAAAATAAAATATCTTTGTATATAACCTTTTTTGTAGGAAATAAAATTGTCTACAAAACATAATTTTGTAAAATCGCTCTATCTTGCTTGGTTTTTGAGATATTTTTAAAAAAGCAAGAAAAGGGTAGAATTTGTTTTTTATTTTTTAAAAGTATATCTCGAAAAGTAAGAGAGATACAATATCTTTGTATATAACCTTTTTTGTAGGAAATAAAATTGTCTACAAAACATAATTTCTGTAAAATTGCTCTATCTTGCTTTGTTTTTGAGATATTTGCAAAAATGTAATAAAAGTTTTGAATTTGTTTTTTATTTTTTAAATATATCTCAAAAAGTAAGAGAGATACAATATCTTAGTATATAATCTTTTTTGTAGGAAATAAAATTGTCTACAAAACATAAATTCTGTAAAATCGCTTTATCTTGCTTAGTTTTTGAGATATTTCCCAAAATGTAAAAAAAGGTGGGAATTTGTATTTAGTTTTTTTAATATATCTCGAAAAGTAATAAAAATACAGTATCTTTGTGAATAACTTTTTTTTTAAGGAAATAAAACTGTCTACAAAACAAATTATTAATAGAATCGCTCAATCTTGCTTAGTTTTTGAGATATTTTTGAAAAAGTAAAAAAAGGGTGGAATTTGTTTTTTATTTTTTAAAGTATATCTCGAAAAGTAAGAGAGATACAATATCTTTGAATATAACCTTTTTTGTAGGAAATAAAATTGTCTACAAAACATAATTTTTGTAAAATTGCTCTATCCTGCTTTGTTTTTGAGATATTTTTAAAAATGTGAAAAAAGGTGGGAATTTGTTTTTTATTTTTTTTATATTTCGAAAAGTAAAGGAAATACAATATATTTGTATATTACCTTTTTTGTAGGAAATAAAACTTTCTACAAAACATAATTTATGTAAATTCGCTCTATCTTGCTTAGTTTTTTAGATTTATAAAAAATGTAAAAAAAGGTTGGAACTTATTTTTTATTTTTTTAATTTATGTCGAAAAGTAAAGGAAATACAACGTTTTGGTATATAACTATCTTTGTAGGAAATAAAATTGTCTACAAAAGACAATATATGTAAATTTTGCTTTATCTCTCTTAGTTTTTGAGATATTTTAAAAAATGTTAAAAAAGGTGGAAATTTGTTTTTTATTTTAAAAATATCTTAAAAAGTAAGTGAGATACAATATCTTTTTATGCAAATTTTTTGTAGGAAATAAAATTGTCTGGAATACATAATATTTGTAAAATCGCTCTATCCTGCTTTGTTTTTGAGATATTTTTAAAAATTTTAAAAAAGCTGGGAATTTGTTTCTTTTTTTTATAAATATCTGGAAAAGTAAGTTAGATACTATATCTTTGTATGCAAACTTTTTTGTAGGAAATAAAATTGTCTACTAAAAATAATATTTTCAAAAACGATCTGTCTTGCTTAGTTTTTGAGAAATTTTAAAAAATGTAAAAAAGGTGGGCATTTTTTTTTAATTTTTTTAATATAACTCGAAAAGTAAGTACAATACATTATCTTTGTATATAACTTTCTTTGTAGGAAATAAAATTGTCTACAAAACATAAGATTTTTTAAATCGCTCTATCCTGCTTTGTATTTGATATGTTTTTTAAAATGTAAAAAAAGGTGGAAATTTGTTTTTTATTTTTTAAAAATATCTCGAAAATTAAGTGAGATACAATATTTTTGTATGCAAGATTTTTGGTGGAAATAAATTTGTCTACAATACATAATATTTGTAAAGTCGCTCTTTCTTTCTTAGTTTTTGAGGTATTTTAAGAAGTTTAAAAAAAGGTGGAAACTTGTTTTTATTTAAAAAATATCTCGAAAAGAATGTAAGATCCAATATATTGGTATGCAAATTTTTTGTAGGAAATAAAATTGTCTACAAAACATAATTTTTGTAAAATCGCTCTATCTTGCTTAGTTTTTGAGATATTTTTAAAAAAGTAAAAAAAGGGTGGAATTTTTTTTTTCATTATCTTAATATATCCCGAAAAGTAAGAAAGATACAATATCTTTGTATATAACATTTTTTGTAGGAAATAAAATTGTCTACAAAACATACTATTTGTAAAATCACTCTATCTTGGTTAGTTTTTGAGATATTTTTAAAATAGTACTAAGAGGTGGGAATTTGTTTTTTATTTTTTTAATATATCTCGAAAAGTAAGGGAGATACAATATCTTAGTATTTAACCTTTTTTTTAGGATATAAAACTGTCTACAAAACATAATATTTGTAGAATCGCTCTATCTTGCTTAGTTTTTGAGATATTTTCAAAAATGTAAACAAAGGTGGGAATTTTTATTTTATTTTTCTAATATATCTTGAAAAGTAAGGGAGATACAATATCTTTGTACATACCTTTTTTTTAGGAAATACAACTGTCTACAAAACATAATTTTTGAAAAATTGCTCTATCTTGGTTAGTTTTTGAGATATTTTTAAAAATGTAATCAAAGGTGGGAATTTGTATTTTATTTTTTTATTATATTTCGAAAAGTAATAAAAATACAATATCTTCGTATATACCCTTTTTGTTAGGAAATAAAATTGTCTGCAAAACATAATTTTTGTAAAATCCCTCTATGTTGCTTAGTTTTTTAGATATTTTTAAAAAAGGAAGAAAATGTGAGAATTTGTTTTTTGTTTTTTTAATATATCTCGAAAAGAAAGAAAAATTCAATATCTTTGTATATAACTATTTTTTTAGGAAATAAAACCATCTACAAAACATAATATTTGCAAAATCGCTCTATCTTGGTTAGTTTTTGAAAAATTTCAAAAAATGCAATTAAAGGTCGAAATTTGTTTTTTGTTTTTTTAATATATCTTAAAAAGAAAGAAAATTACAATATCTTTGTATATAACCTTTTTTTTAGGAAATAAAACTATCTACAAAACATAATATTTGCAAAATCGCTCTATCTTAGTTAGTTTTAGAAAAATTTCCAAAAATGTAATTAAAGGTCGGAATTTGTTTTTTGTTTTTTTAATATATCTCGAAAAGAAAGAAAAATACAATATCTTTGTATAAAACCTTTTTTTTAGGAAATAATATTGTCTACAAACATACTATTTGTAATATCGCTATATCTTGGTTAGTTTTTGAAAAATTTTAAAAAATGTAATATAAAGGTCGGTACTTGTATTTTGTTTTTTTAATATATCTCGAAAAGTAATAAAAATACAATATCTTTGTATCAAACCTTTTTTGTAGGAAATAAAATTGTCTGCAAAACATAATTTCTGTAAAATCCCTCTATCTTGCTTAGTTTTTTAGATATTTTTAAAAAAGGAAGAAAATGTGAGAATTTGTTTTTTATTTTTTTAATATATCTCTAAAAGAAAGAAAAATACAATATCTTTGTATATAACTTTTTTCTTAGGAAATAAAACTGTCTACAAAACATAATATTTGCAAAATCGCTCTATCTTGGTTAGTTTGAAAAATTTTCAAAAATGTAATTAAAAGTTGGAATTTGTTTTTTGTTTTTTTAATATATCTCGAAAAGTAATAAAAATACAATATCTTTGTATGTAACCTTTTTTGTAGGAAATAAAATTGTCTACAAAACATAATTTCTGTAAAATCGCTCTATCTTGCTTAGTTTTTGAGATGTTTGCAAAAATGTAAAAAAAGGTCGGAATTTGTTTTTTGTTCTTGTAATATATCTCGAAAAGAAAGAAAAATACAATATCTTTGTATAAAACCTTTTTTTTAGGAAATAATATTGTCTACAAACATACTATTTGTAATATCGCTATATCTTGGTTAGTTTTTGAAAAATTTTAAAAATTTAATCTAAAGGTCGGTATTTGTATTTTGTTTTTTTAATATATCTTGAAAAGTAATAAAAATACAATATCTTTGTATCTAACCTTTTTTGTAGGAAATAAAATTGTCTACAACACATAATTTCTGTAAAATCGCTCTATCTTGCTTATTTTTTTAGATATTTTTAAAAAAGGAAGAAAATGTGAGAATATGTTTTTATTTTTTTTAATATATCTCTAAAAGAAAGAAAAATACTATATCTTTGTATATAACTTTTTTTTAGCAAATAAAACTGTCTACAAAACATAATATTTGTATGATCGCTCTATCTTGGTTAGTTTTTGAAAAATTTCAAAAAATGTAATTAAAGGTGGGAATTTGTTTTTTGTTTTCTTAATATATCTCGAAAAGTAATAAAAATACAATATCTTTGTATGTAACCTTTTTTGTAGGAAATAAAATTGTCTACAAAACATAATTTCTGTAAAATCGCTCTATCTTGCTTAGTTTTTGAGATGTTTGCAAAAATGTAAAAAAAGGTCGGAATTTGTTTTTTGTTTTTTTAATATATCTCGAAAAGAAAGAAAAATACAATATCTTTGTATAAAACCTTTTTTTAAGAAATAATATTGTCTACAAACATACTATTTGTAATATCGCTATATCTTGGTTAGTTTTTGAAAAATTTTAAAAACTGTAATCTAAAGGTCGGTATTTGTATTTTGTTTTTTTAATATATCTTGAAAAGTAATATAAATACAATATCTTTGTATCTAACCTTTTTTGTAGGAAATAAAATTGTCTACAACACCTAATTTCTGTAAAATCGCTCTATACGGTTTCGGTTTTGAAAAATTTTAAAAAATGTAAACAAAGGTCGGAATTTGTTTTATGTTTTTTTATTATATCTCAATAAGAAAGAAAAATACAATATCTTTGTATATAAACTTTTTTTTAGGAAACAAAATTGTCTACAAACATACTATTTGTAATATCGCTCTATCTAGGTTAGTTTTTAAAAAATTAAAAAAAATGTAATTAAAGGTCGGAATTTGTTTTTTTTTTCTTAATATATCTCGAAAAGAAAGAAAAATACAATATCTTTGTATATAACTTTTTTTAGGAAATAAAGCTGTATACAAAACATAATATTTGTAAAATACCTCTATCTTTGTTAGTTTTTGAAAAATTTAAAAAAATGTAATTAAAGTTTGGAATTTGTTTTTTGTTTTTTTAATATATCTCGAAAATAAAGAAAAATACAATATCTTTGTATATAACTTTTTTTCTAGAAAATAAAACTGTCTACAAAACATAATATTCGTAAAATCGCACTATCTTGCTTAGTTTTTGAGATATTTCCAAAAATGTAAAAAAAGGTTGGAATTTATATTTTATTTTTTTAATATATCTCGAAAAGAAAGGGAGATACAATATCTTTGTATATAACCTTTTTTTTAGGAAATAAAATTGTCTACAAACATACTATTTGTAATATCGCTCTCTCTTGGTTAATTTTTGAAAAATTAAAAAAATGTAATTAAAGGTCAGTATTTGTTTTTTGTTTTTTTAATATATCTCAAAAAGAAAGAAAAATACAATATCTTTGTATATAACATTTTTTTTTAGGAAATAAAATTGTCTACAAACATACTATTTGTAATATCGCTCTATCTTGGTTAGTTTTTGAAAAATTTTAAAAAATGTAAAAAAAGGTCGAAATTTGTTTTTTATTTTTTTATTATTTCTCGAAAAAGAAAGAAAAATAAAATATCTTTGTATATAACTTTTTATTTAGGAAATAAAACTATCTACAAAACATAATATTCGTAAAATCGCACTATCTTGCTTAGTTTTTGAGATATTTCAAAAAATGTAAAAAAAGGCTGGGATTTATATTTTATTTTTTTAATATATCTCGAAAAGAAAGGGAGATACAATATCTTTGTATATAACTTTTTTTTTAGGAAATAAAATTGTCTACAAACAAACTATTTGTAAAATCGCTCTATCTTGACTAGTTTTTGAAAAATTTTCAAAAATGTAGAAAAAGGTAAGAATTTGTATTTTTTTTTTTTAATATAACTCGAAAAGAAAGAAAAATATAATATCTTTGTATGTAACCTTTTTTGTAGGAAATAAAATTGTCTACAAAACATAATTTCTGTAAAATCGCTCTATCTTGCTTAGTTTTTGAGATGTTTGCAAAAATGTAAAAAAAGGTCGGAATTTGTTTTTTGTTTTTGTAATATATCTCGAAAAGAAAGAAAAATACAATATCTTTGTATAAAACCTTTTTTTTGGGAAATAATATTGTCTACAAACATACTATTTGTAATATCGCTATATCTTGGTTAGTTTTTGAAAAATTTTAAAAAATGTAATCTAAAGGTCGGTATTTGTATTTTGTTTTTTTAATATATCTTGAAAAGTAATAAAAATACAATATCTTTGTATCAAACCTTTTTTGTAGGAAATAAAATTGTCTACAACACATAATTTCTGTAAAATCGCTCTATCTTGCTTAGTATTTGAGATATGTTAAAAAATGTAATTAAAGGTCGAAATTTGTTTTTTGTTTTTTTAATATATCTCGAAAAGTAAGGAAGATACAATATCTTTGTATATAACATTTTTTTTAGAAAATAAAACTGTCTACAAAACATAATATTTGTAATATCGCTCTATACGGTTTAGGTTTTGAAAAATTTAAAAAAATGTAAACAAAGGTCGGAATTTGTTTTATGTTTTTTTATTATATCTCGAAAAGAAAGAAAAATACAATATCTTTGTATATAACCTTTTTTTTAGGAAATAAAATTGTCTACAAACATACTATTTGTAATATCGCTCTATCTTGGTTAGTTTTTGAAAAATTTTAAAAAATGTAATTAAAAGTATATATTTGTTTTTTGTTTTTTTAATATTTCTCGAAAAGTAATAAAAATACAATATCTTTGTATATAACTTTTTTTTAGGAAATAAAATTGTCTACAAAACATAGTTTTTGTAAAATCGCTCTATCTTGCTTAGTTTTTGATATATTTTTAAAAACGTAAACAAAGGGTTTAATTTGTTTTTTATTTTTTAAAGTATATCTCGAAAAGTTAGAGAGATACAATATCTTAGTATATAACCTTTTTTGTAGGAAATAAAATTGTCTACAAAACATAATTTTTGTAAAACCGCTCTATCTCGCTTAGTTTTTTGAGATATTTCCAAAAATGTAAAAAAAGGTTGGAATTTATATTTTATTTTTTTAATATATCTCGAAAAGAAAGGGAGATACAATATCTTTGTACGTAACCTTTTTTTTAGGAAATAAAATTGTCTACAAACATACTATTTGTAAAATCGCTCTATCTTGACTAGTTTTTGAAAAATTTTCAAAAATGTAGAAAAAGGTAAGAATTTGTATTTTTTTTTTTTTTTAATATAACTCGAAAAGAAAGAAAAATATAATATCTTTGTATATAACTTTTTTTTAGAAAATAAAACTGTCTACAAAACATAATATTTGTATAATCGCTCTATCTTGGTTAGTTTTTGAAAAATTTCAAAAAATGTAATTAAAGGTCGGAAATTGTTTTTTGTTTTTTTAATATATCTCAAAAGGAAGAAAAATACAATATCTTTGTATATAACTTTTTTTTTAGGAAATAAAATTGTCTACAAAACAAAATATTTGTAGAATCGCTCTATCTTGCTTAGTTTTTTAGATATTTTTAAAAAAGTAAGAAAATGTGAGAATTTGTTTTTTATTTTTTAAATATATCTCAAAAAGAAAGAAAAATACAATATCTTTGTGAATAACCTTTTTTGTAGGAAATAAAATTGTCTACAAAACATAATTTTTGCAAAATCCCTCTATCTTGATTAGTTTTTGAAAAATTTCCAAAAATGTATTTAAAGGTCGGAATTTGTATTTTGTTTTTTTATTATATCTTTAAACCTAATAAAAATACAATTTCTTTGTATATCCTTTTTTGTAGGAAATAAAATTGTCTACAAAACATAATTTCTGTAAAATCGCTCTATCTTGCTTAGTTTTTGAGATGTTTGCAAAAATGTAAAAAAAGGTCGGAATTTGTTTTTTGTTCTTGTAATATATCTCGAAAAGAAAGAAAAATACAATATCTTTGTATAAAACCTTTTTTTTAGGAAATAATATTGTCTACAAACATACTATTTGTAATATCGCTATATCTTGGTTAGTTTTTGAAAAATTTTAAAAAATGTAATCTAAAGGTCGGTATTTGTATTTTGTTTTTTTAATATATCTTGAAAAGTAATAAAAATACAATATCTTTGTATCTAACCTTTTTTGTAGGAAATAAAATTGTCTACAACACCTAATTTCTGTAAAATCGCTCTATCTTGCTTAGTATTTGAGATATGTTAAAAAATGTAATTAAAGGTCGAAATTTGTTTTTTGTTTTTTTAATATATCTCGAAAAGTAAGGAGATACAATATCTTTGTATATAACATTTTTTTTAGAAAATAAAACTGTCTACAAAACATAATATTTGTAATATCGCTCTATACGGTTTAGGTTTTGAAAAATTTAAAAAAATGTAAACAAAGGTCGGAATTTGTTTTATGTTTTTTTATTATATCTCGAAAAGAAAAGAAAAATACAATATCTTTGTATATAACCTTTTTTTTTAGGAAATAAAATTGTCTACAAACATACTATTTGTAATATCGCTCTATCTTGGTTAGTTTTTGAAAAATTTTAAAAAATGTAATTAAAAGTATATATTTGTTTTTTGTTTTTTTAATATTTCTCGAAAAGTAATAAAAATACAATATCTTTGTATATAACTTTTTTTTAGGAAATAAAATTGTCTACAAAACATAGTTTTTGTAAAATCGCTCTATCTTGCTTAGTTTTTGAGATATTTTTAAAAACGTAAACAAAGGGTTTAATTTGTTTTTTATTTTTTAAAGTATATCTCGAAAAGTTAGAGAGATACAATATCTTAGTATATAACCTTTTTTGTAGGAAATAAAATTGTCTACAAAACATAATTTTTGTAAAACCGCTCTATCTCGCTTAGTTTTTGAGATATTTCCAAAAATGTAAAAAAAGGTTGGAATTTATATTTTATTTTTTTAATATATCTCGAAAAGAAAGGGAGATACAATATCTTTGTACGTAACCTTTTTTTTTAGGAAATAAAATTGTCTACAAACATACTATTTGTAAAATCGCTCTATCTTGACTAGTTTTTGAAAAATTTTCAAAAATGTAGAAAAAGGTAAGAATTTGTATTTTTTTTTTTTAATATAACTCGAAAAGAAAGAAAAATATAATATCTTTGTATATAACTTTTTTTTTAGAAAATAAAACTGTCTACAAAACATAATATTTGTATAATCGCTCTATCTTGGTTAGTTTTTGAAAAATTTCAAAAAATGTAATTAAAGGTCGGAATTTGTTTTTTGTTTTTTTAATATATCTCAAAAGGAAGAAAAATACAATATCTTTGTATATAACTTTTTTTTAGGAAATAAAATTGTCTACAAAACATAATTTTTGTAAAATAGCTCTATCTTGCTTAGTTTTTGAGATATTTTCAAAAATGTAAAATAAAGTGGGAATTTGTATTTTATTTTTTTAATATAACTCGAAAAGAAAAGAAAAATATAATATCTTTGTATATAACTTTTTTTTAGAAAATAAAACTGTCTACAAAACATAATATTTGTATAATCGCTCTATCTTGGTTAGTTTTTGAAAAATTTCAAAAAATGTAATTAAAGGTCGGAATTGGTTTTTTGTTTTTTTAATATAACTCGAAAAGAAAGAAAAATATAATATCTTTGTATATAACTTTTTTTTTAGAAAATAAAACTGTCTACAAAACATAATATTTGTATGATCGCTCTATCTTGGTTAGTTTTTGAAAAATTTCAAAAAATGTAAAAAAAGGTTGGAATTTATATTTTATTTTTTTAATATATCTCGAAAAGAAAGGGAGATACAATATCTTTGTGTAAAACTTTTTTTTTAGGAAATAAAATTGTCTACAAACATACTATTTGTAAAATCGCTCTATCTTGACTAGTTTTTGAAAAATTTTAAAAAATGTAATTAAAGGTCGGAATTTGTTTTTTGTTTTTTTAATATATCTCGAAAAGAAAGAAAAATACAATATCTTTGTATATAACCTTTTTTTTAGGAAATAAAATTGTCTACAAACATACTATTTGTAATATCGCTCTATCTTGGTTAGTTTTTGAAGAATTTTAAAAAATGTAAATAAAGGTCGGAATTTGTTTTTTATTTTTTTATTATTTCTCGAAAAAAAAAGAAAAATAAAATATCTTTGTATATAACTTTTTTTTTAGGAAATAAAACTATCTACAAAACATAATATTTGTAAAATCGCACTTTCTTGCTTAGTTTTTGAGATATTTTAAAAAATGTAGAAAAAGGTGGAAATTTGTTTTTTATTTAAAAAATATCTCAAAAAGTAAGTGAGATACAATATCTTTGTATGCAAACTTTTTTGGAGGAAATACATTTTTCTACAATACATAATATTTGTAAAATCGCTCTATCCTGCTTTGTTTTTGAGATATTTTTTAAAATGTAAAAAAAGGAGGGAATTTATTTTTTTTTTTTTTATTTATGTCGAAAAGTAAAGGAAATACAATATATTTGTATATTACCTTTTTTGTAGGAAAGATAACTTTCTACAAAACATAATTTATTTAAATTCGCTCTATCTTGCTTAGTTTTTTAGATTTATAAAAAATGTCAAAAAAGGTTGGAATTTATTTTTTATTTTTTTAATTTATGTCGAAAAGTAAGGGAAATACAACGTTTTTGTATATACCTATCTTTGTAGGAAATAGAATTGTCTACAAAAGACAATATATGTAAATTCGCACTATCTTGCTTAGTTTTTGAGATATTTTAAAAAATGTAAAAAAAAAGGTGGAATTTTGTTTTGTATTTTTTAGTATATTTTGAAAAGAATGTGAAATACGATATCTTTGTGTATAACCTTTTTTTTTGGAAAAAAAATAAATTTTCTACAAAACACAATATATGTAAAATAGCTCTATCTTGCTTACTTTATTAGATATAATAAAAAATGTAAAATAAAGTGGAAGTTTGTTTTTTATTTTTTTATACATCTCGAAAAGTAAGGAAAATACAATATCTTTGTATATAAATTTTTTTGTAGTAAATAAAATTTTTTACACAACATAATATTTGTAGAATCGCTCTATATCTCTTAGTTTTTAAGATATATTAAAAAATGTAAAAAAAGGTGGGAATTTGTTTTTTATTTAAAAAATATCTCGAAAAGTAAGTGAGATACAATATCTTTGTATGCAAGCTTTTTTGGAGGAAATACATTTTCCTACAATACATAATACATGTAATATCGCTCTATCCTGCTTTGTTTTTGGGATATTTTTAAAATGTAAATAAAGGTGGGTATTGGTTTCTCTTTTTTTAAAATATCTCGAAAAGTAAGTGAGATACAATATCTTTGTATGCAAATTTTTTGTAGGAAATAAAATTGTCTGGAATACATAATATTTGTAAAATCGCTCTATCCTGCTTTGTTTTTGAGATATTTTTAAAAATTTAAAAAAAGTAGGGAATTCGTTTCTTTTTTTTTATAAATATCTGGAAAAGTAAGTTAGATACTATATCTTTGTATGCAAACTTTTTTGTAGGAAATAAATTTGTCTACAATACATAATATTTGTAAAGTCGCTCTTTCTTGCCTAGTTCTTGAGATGTTTTAATAAATGTAAAAAAGGTGGGCATTTTTTTTTTATTTTTTATTATATCTCGGAAAGTAAGGGCAATACGAGATCTTCGTATATTATCTTTTTTGTAGGAAATAAAATGGTCTACAAAACATAATATTTGTAAAATCGCTCTATCTTGCTTAGTTTTTGAGATATTTTAAAAAATGTAAACAAATTGGAAATTTCTTTTTTATTTTTTTAATATATCTCGAAAAGTAAGAGAAATACGATATCTTTGTATATAACCTTCTTTGTAGGAAATAAAATTGTATGGAATACATAATATTTGTAAAATTGCTCTATGCTGCTTTGTTTTTGAGATATTTTTAAAAATTTAAAAAAAGTAGGGAATTCGTTTCTTTTTTTTTATAAATATCTGGAAAAGTAAGTTAGATACTATATCTTTGTATGCAAACTTTTTTGTAGGAAATAAATTTGTCTACAATACATAATATTTGTAAAGTCGCTCTTCCTTGCCTAGTTCTTGAGATATTTTAATAAATGTAAAAAAGGTGGGCATTTTTTTTTTATTTTTTATTATATCTCGGAAAGTAAGGGCAATACGAGATCTTCGTATATTATCTTTTTTGTAGGAAATAAAATGGTCTACAAAACATAATATTTGTAAAATCGCTCTATCTTGCTTAGTTTTTGAGATATTTTAAAAAATGTAAACAAATTGGAAATTTCTTTTTATTTTTTTAATATATCTCGAAAAGTAAGAGAAATACGATATCTTTGTATATAACCTTCTTTGTAGGAAATAAAATTGTATGGAATACATAATATTTGTAAAATTGCTCTATGCTGCTTTGTTTTTGAGATATTTTTAAAAATGTAATAAAAGGTGGGAATTTGTTTTTTATTTTTTAAAAATATCTCGAAAAGTAAGTGAGATACTATATCATTGTATGCAAACTTTTTTGTAGGAAATAAAATTGTCTACTAAACATAATATTTTTAAAAACGATCTATCTTGCTTAGTTTTCAAAATATTTTAAAAAATGTAAAAAAGGTTTGCATTTGTTTTTTATTCAAAAAATATCTCGAAAAGTAAGTGAGATACAATATCTTTTTATGCAAGCTTTTTTGGAGGAAATAAATTTGTCTAAAATACATAATATTTGTAATATCGCTCTATCATGCTTTGTTTTTGAGATATTTTTTAAAATGTAAATAAAGGTGGGAATTGGTTTCTGTTTTTTTTAAAATATCTCGAAAAGTAAGTGAGATACAATATCTTTGTATGCAAATTTTTTGTAGGAAATAAAATTGTCTGGAATACATAATATTTGTAAAATCGCTCTATCCTGCTTTGTTTTTAAAATATTTTTAAAAATTTAAAAAAAGTTGGGAATTTGTTTCTTTTTTTTATAAATATCTGGAAAAGTAAGTTAGATACTATATCTTTGTATGCAAACTTTTTTGTAGGAAATAAATTTGTCTACAATACATAATATTTGTAAAGTCGCTCTTCCTTGCCTAGTTCTTGAGATATTTTAATAAATGTAAAAAAGGTGGGCATTTTTTTTTTATTTTTTATTATATCTCGGAAAGTAAGGGCAATACGAGATCTTCGTATATTATCTTTTTTGTAGGAAATAAAATGGTCTACATAACATAATATTTGTAAAATCGCTCTATCTTGCTTAATTTTTGAGATATTTTAAAAAATGTAAACAAATTGGAAATTTTTTTTTTATTTTTTTAATATATCTCGAAAAGTAAAAGAAATACGATATCTTTGTATATAACCTTCTTTGTAGGAAATAAAATTGTATGGAATACATAATATTTGTAAAATTGCTCTATGCTGCTTTGTTTTTGAGATATTTTTAAAAATGTAAAAAAAGGTGGGAATTTGTTTTTTATTTTTTAAAAATATCTCGAAAAGTAAGTGAGATACTATATCATTGTATGCAAACTTTTTTGTAGGAAATAAAATTGTCTACTAAACATAATATTTTTAAAAACGATCTATCTTGCTAAGTTTTCAAAATATTTTAAAAAATGTAAAAAAAGGTTTGCATTTGTTTTTTATTCAAAAAATATCTCGAAAAGTAAGTGAGATACAATATCTTTTTATGCAAGCTTTTTTGGAGGAAATAAATTTGTCTAAAATACATAATATTTGTAATATCGCTCTATCATGCTTTGTTTTTGAGATATTTTTTAAAATGTAAATAAAGGTGGGAATTGGTTTCTATTTTTTTAAAATATCTCAAAAAGTAAGTTAGATACTATATCTTTGTATGCAAACTTTTTTGTAGGAAATAAAATTGTCTACTAAAAATAATATTTTTAAAAACGATCTGTCTTGCTTAGTTTTTGAGAAATTTTAAAAAATGTGAAAAAGGTGGGCATTTTTTTTAATTTTTTTAATATAACTCGAAAAGTAAGTACAATACATTATCTTTGTATATAACTTTCTTTGTAGGAAATAAAATTTTCTACAAAACATAAGGTTTTTTAAATCGCTCTATCCTGCTTTGTTTTTGATATATTTTTTAAAATGTATAAAAAGGTGGAAATTTGTTTTTTATTTTTTTAAAATATATCGAAAATTAAGTGAGATACAATATTTTTGTATGCAAGATTTTTGGTGGAAATAAATCTGTCTACAATACATAATATTTGTAAAGTCGCTCTTTCTTGCTTAGTTTTTGCAATATTTTTAAAAATGTAAAAAAGGTGGGAATTTTTTTTAATTTTTTTAATATATCTCGAAAAGTAAGGGAAACACGATATCTTTGTAAACAACCTTTTTTGTAGGAAATAAAATTGTCTACAAATCATAATATTTTTAAAATCGCTCTATCCTGCTTAGTTCTTGAGATATTTTAAAAAATGTAAAAAAAGGTTGGAATTGGTTTTTTGTTTTTTTAAAATATCTGGAAAAGTAAGTGAGATACAATATCTTTGTATGCAAACATATTTGTAGAAATATAATTGTCTAAAAAACATAATATTTTTAAAATCGCTCTATCCTGCTTTGTTTTTGATATATTTTTTAAAATGTAAAAAAAGGTGGAAATTTGTTTTTTATTTTTTAAAAATATCTCGAAAAGTAAGTGAGATACAATATTTTTGTATGCAAAATTTTTGATGGAAATAAATTTGTCTACAATACATAATATTTGTAAAGTCGCTCTTTCTTTCTTAGTTTTTGAGGTATTTTAAGAAGTTTAAAAAAAGGTGGAAACTTGTTTTTATTTAAAAAATATCTCGAAAAGAATGTAAGATCCAATATATTGGTATGCAAATTTTTTGTAGGAAATAAAATTGTCTACAAAACATTATATTTTTAAAATCGCTCTATCTTGCTTAGTTTTTGAGATATTTTAAAAAATGTAAAAAAAGGTAGGAATTTTTTTTAATTTTTTTAATATATATCGAAAAGTAAGGGAAAAACGATATCTTTGTAAAAGACCTTTTTTGTAGGAAATAAAATTGTCTAGAAAACACATTATTTGTAAAAACGCTCTATCTTGCTTAGTTTTTGAAATATTTTAAAAAATGTAAAAAAAGGTGGAAGTTTGTTTTTTATTTTTTTAATATATTTCAAAAAGTAAGAGAGATACAAGATCTTTGTATATAACCTTCTTTGTAGGAAATAAAATTGTCTACAAAACATAATATTTGTAAAATCGCTCTATCCTGCTTAGTTCTTGAGATATTTTAAAAAATGTAAAAAAAGGTTGGAATTAGTTTTTTGTTTTTTTAAAATATCTCGAAAAGTAAGTGAGATACAATATCTTTGTATGCAAACATATTTGTAGAAATAAAATTGTCTACAAAACATAATATTTTTAAAAACGATCTATCTCGCTTAGTTTTTAAGATATTTTAAAAAATGTAAAAAAAGGTGGGAATTGGTTTTTTATTTTTTTAAAATATCTCGAAAAGTAAGTGAGTTACAATATCTTTTTATGCAAACTTATTTGTAGAAAATAAAATTGTCTACGAAACATAATATTTTTAAAAACGCTCTATCTTGCTTAGTTTTTAATATATATTAAAATATGTAAAAAAGGTGGTCATTGTTTTTTTATTTAATATATCTCAAAAAGTGAGGGTGATACAACATCTTTGTATGCAAACTTTTTTGTAGGATATAAAATTTTCTACAAAACATAATATTTTTAAAATCGATCTATGCTGTTATTTTTTGAGATATTTTAAAAACTGTAAAAAATGGTAGGAATTTGTTTTTTATTTTTTTAATATATCTCGAAAAGTAATAGAAATACAATATCTTTGTATGCAAACTTTTTTGTAAGAAATAAACTTTTCTACAAAAGATAATATTTGTAAAATCGCTCTATCTTGCTTAGTTTTTAAGATATTTTAAAAAATGTAAAAAAGGTGGGCATTTTTTTTTATTTTTTTAATACATCTTAAAAAGTAAGGGAGATACAACATCTTTGTATATTACCTTTTTTTGTAGGAAATAAAATTGTCTACAAAACATAATATTTGTAAAATCGCTCTATTCTGCTTAGTTTTTGAGATATTTTAAAAAATGTAAAAAAAAGTAGAAGTTTGTTTTTTATTTGTTTAATATATTTTAAAAAGTAAGGGAGATGCAACATCTTTGTATGCAAACTTTTTGTAGGAAAAAAAATTTTCTACAAAACATAATATTTTTAAAATCGATCTATCCTGTTTAGTTTTTGAGATATTTTAAAAAATGTAAAAATAAGTTAGAATTTGTTTTTTATTTTTGAAAAATATCTCGAAAAGTTAGTACGATACATTATCTTTGTATATAACTTTCTTTGTAGGAAATAAAATTGTCTACAAAACATAATATTTTTAAAAACACTCTATCCTCCTTTGTTTTTGATATATTTTTTAAAATGTAAAAAAAGGTGGGAATTGCTTTTTTATTTTTTAAAAATATCTCGAAAAGGAAGTGAGATACAATATTTTTGTATGCAAGCATTTTTGGAAGAAATAAATTTGTCTACAAAACATAATATTTTTAAAAACGCTCAATCTTTCTTAGTTTTTGAGATATTTTAAAAAATGTAAAAAAGGTAGGCATTTTTTTTTTTTTTTAATATATCTCGAAAAGTAAGGGAAATACGATATCTTTGTAAACAACCTTTTTTGTAGAAAATATAATTCTCTAGAACACACAATATTTGTAAAACCGCTCTATCTTGCTTAGTTTTTGAAATATTTTAAAAAATGTAAAAAAAAGTGGAAGTTTGTTTTTTATTTGTTTAATATATTTTAAAAAGTAAGGGAGATACAAGATCTTTGTATATAACCTTCTTTGTAGGAAATATAATTGTCTACAAAACATAATATTTGTAAAATCGCTCTATCCTGCTTAGTTCTTGAGATATTTTTAAAAAATGTAAAAAAAGGTTGGAATTAGTTTTTTGTTTTTTTAAAATATCTCGAAAAGTAAGTGAGATACAATATCTTTGTATGCAAACATATTTGTAAAAATACAATTGTCTACAAAACATAATATTTTTAAAAACGATCTATCTTTCTTAGTTTTTAAGATATTTTTAAAAATGTAAAAAAAGGTGGGAATTGGTTTTTTATTTTTTAAAAATATCTGGAAAAGTAAGTGAGATACAATATCTTTGTATGCAAGCATTTTTGGAAGAAATAAATTTGTCTACAAAACATAATATTTTTAAAAACGCTCAATCTTGCTTAGTTTTTGAGATATTTTAAAAAATGTAAAAAAGGTAGGCATTTTTTTTTTTTTTTTTTTTAATATATCTCGAAAAGTAAGGGAAATACGATATCTTTGTAAACAACCTTTTTTGTAGGAAATAAAATTGTTTAGAACACACAATATTTGTAAAACCGCTCTATCTTGCTTAGTTTTTGAAATATTTTAAAAAATGTAAAAAAAAGTGGAAGTTTGTTTTTTATTTGTTTAATATATTTTAAAAAGTAAGGGAGATGCATCATCTTTGTATGCAAACTTTTTGTAGGAAATAAAATTTTCTACAAAACATAATATTTTTAAAAACGATCTATCCTGTTTAGTTTTTGAGATATTTTAAAAAATGTAAAAAAAGGTTGGAATTTGTTTTTTGTTTTTCAAAAATATCTCGAAAAGTAAGTACAATACATTCTCTTTGTATATAACTTTCTTTGTAGGAAATAAAATTGTCTACAAAACATAAGATTTTTAAAATCGCTCTATCCTGCTTTGTTTTTGATATATTTTTTAAAATGTAAAAAAAGGTGAAAATTTGTTTTTTATTTTTTAAAAATATCTCGAAAATTAAGTGAGATACAATATTTTTTTATGCAAGATTTTTGGTGGAAATAAATCTGTCTACAATACATAATATTTGTAAAGTCGCTCTTTCTTGCTTAGTTTTTGAGATATTTTAAAAAATGTAAAAAAAGGTTGGAATTAGTTTTTTGTTTTTTTAAAATATCTCGAAAAGTAAGTGAGATACAATATCTTTGTATGCAAACATATTTGTAGAAATAAAATTGTCTACAAAACAAAATATTTTTAAAAACGATCTATCTTGCTTAGTTTTTGAGATATTTTCAAAAATGTAAAAATAGGCGGGAATTTGTATTTTATTTTTTTTATATTTCTCGAGAAGTAAGGGAGATACAATATCTTTAAATATACCCTTTTTTGTAGTAAATAAAATTGTCTACAAAAAATAATATTTGTAAAATCGCTCTATCTTGCTTAGTTTTTGAGATATTTTTATATATATATATATATATATATATATATAATGCTAAAAAATTTTTTTATGATGCAATACATCTTCAAACATCTTATAATGCTGAATAATGTACAATGTTATTCTAACATAATGCTTGTAATTTCATCGACATAAATGACAAGAATTGTTTTTAGTATAGATGCAAGTATCTACTTATATATTATAATAAAATTTTTGTAATCCTATAATTTTTCTCTAATGCACTTGAGAAAAAAAACATTTATTATCTGCGAAAAGTAGTTGAATTTTTCCACATAATTAGTGTAATTTAATCCATTTTGTATCATAGAAAATTTATGTATATTAAAAAAAGAAATATCTCGAAGATTATGACATCGGATTTTTTTAGACTAACAAATTTTTATTTATTATAATAATATTACTATATATAATAAAGGTCAGCGGTAAGATCTCTGGGTGGTATAGCTGATAAAAAGTGCACTTTTCACAATTAAAGCAATAAAAACAGAATGCTTAATGCGATAGTAATAAATAATCACCAAAATTGTAGGATGTTTATCAAAGTAAATGTAATTCATCAGAAATTAGGTAAAAATAAATAATCCTTTTTTTAAACTCAGGTTTAAAATTTTTTTTGTTAGTATGGTTTTCTGTTTTCCGTTTTATCTACATTCTTGCGCTATATAACAAATATTTTAGGATAGTATAAATAAAGACATTACGAAAAACATAAGGAAAATACTGCTGGACTGAACGAAGGTTCTGGTAAAATCCAATGAAAGATCTAATAAACATATTCTCTAGAAATGTTTTTTCAACCCTATAGCCTACCACACTTCGAGACCCTTATAACGAGACTATTTATAACATATTTCGTCTTTTTTCTTTGGACCACAAACTTATCTTTCAAATGTCACGTCCAGTGACGTCTAAATTCAAATTTCGTGCACTACACCAAAAAAGTTTTAAATTTGGTAAACTCTGTCGTATTTGAATATTATTAGTCTGTCCAATTTTTGCGTAAAAGTAATTTGTTAAACTTTAGGTTGTATAATTTTGCGTGAAAATAGTTCTATAAGTACTATGTAAACCTTGCGAGAAAAATTTTTCTTTTTATACATATACATATATCTTATACTGTTTGTTTTAGTATATAAATTCGATACTTTGTATGTACATTAATTATTAGATCAATTATAATAGATCATTTTCGTTCGCGCTAATGTACCTTATTTTCACGCTATATATACTTAAATATTTGGTAATTATGCTTTTCTTTTCCATATTGTTATTATTCTTTGTAAAGATAATTCTGTATTTCCTATGAACGACCATCGATAAATTGTATTTTGTAGAATGGATAAAATAGAGTATTGAGAATCCATTGTCGTTCATAGAGGAATCTGCATTACCGACAGTGTCGGTCGGTAACGAGTTTAGTCGATAAGTAAATGTCGGTAATACCGACATTGCGTTCTTCCAGTACTGACTTATCGGTCGACGTTATATTGGAATGGTTGCTTTTAAATTATTATTTCAATGTGCATAAAATATTCATACTTTATTATATTATATTCGTTACTCATATTCTGTCTGCACGTGCATTTTTGCTGACGGCGCAGTCCCAGGAGCTCGCGCTTGATAACATTCCAATGTAACTGACACTTATCTTTCTTCGGAGAATTCGCGCTTGATAAAATTCCAATGTAAGTAATACTTATTTCTCTTCGAAGAATTCGCGCTTGATAAAATTCCAATGTAAGTAATACCTATTTCTCTTCGAAGAATTCGCGCTTGATAGTAACTAATATTTTTGTCAGCGAATTCTTCTCCTTGACTTGGGTCTCACGGTGTGGAAGTCAGTAGTGGGGGAAGCATTTTTGCGTAAGTGGGAGGTACTCCCACTCTTCCGAAACGGACGCTTCTTGCGATGCTACGTTCGTCCATGAAGTCAGTCCACCATATACAGTAATTGAGTACGTGTCTAAGATTTGTCTAAACTTAGTCTAAAGATAGACTAGTTTTATAATATTTTTCTAAGTCCATTTATAAGTCCATCTCATATAATCATTTGGTACTTGTCGAAAATTTGTCTTAAGTTTTGTTCTTGTACTCTAAGTGTACTTACAAAGTCCACCTTATATAATTATTGAGTACGCGTCTTAAGTTTGTCTAATATTCGCTTAGTTTTGATTTTAAGTATTATTATATTAACCTACTACTGCGTGTGTCTAAATCGTGTGTTCGTGAGTTGAACGGAATTTGCCTGGTGTGATCTGATTCGATTGTCGACGATTTGTGAATATTAATTTGGTATTATAACTTAGGTTGATTTACAATCAGTTTACTTAAATTTTCTTACTAAGTTCTCTCTCTCTCTTGTTTAATAGAACTTAGTCATTGACTTTGAACATTTTATTCTTAGTTATTATTGCTATCATAAATCTTTGCAAGCCTAAGTCCTTTATTTGTTGCCAAATTAATATTCCGTTAACATTGTTTAATAAAAATTGTGTGTGGCTACAAGGTGTTATTGTGTAACAATTTAAATCTAAATTTAAATTTTAAAATATACTATATTGTTATTCTACATTGTGATTGTGATTTAACAACTGCACCCTTCCTTCAACGCCAATTTCAGTCGGTATATTTGGATTGCATCTCCCATTGGCCAGCACCGGAAACCAGGTAAGAATTCAAGATTTGGTTAACATCCAGGGTTGAGTTTTCTTTGACATATTGACGTCCGACGCTCCGGTATCCGCGAGTAAAGCCTATCCCGGGTAAAGTACTGGATTAGCAGGCTGACCCAGAAACAGGCATTGACTTTCTTTCTCTTATCCGAGTAAACGACTGCAAAGTCGTGACCGGTTGAGAAATCTCTAAGTTCGTTCTTACTCTTCAAGTAAGAACTGGTGACAGCGGCCACTCGTGAAATCTCTTCTCGAGACGTAACACTAAATACTCTCGTCTAAATAATGATCTGAACAACGAAAAATCTAAAAAATGCATTGAATCGTATCGCTCTCTCAGTTTATCTAACTGTGTAAACTACGAGTCTCAAATTTAGGCCCCGTGGTAACATCCACCGATTCACGCTAGGCGTTCAGTATCTTAAAAATGTTTTTATTTTATTGAAAAATTAGTATTAGTTTCTTAAATACGCAAATATCACAATTTAAAATATAATTTTCATATATGCATGGGTCAGTACATCTCTTTGGATATTTTTCATAAAAACGTATAAAAATCAAATTTAATAGACATATTTTGTCTTTATGCATCAAATATATTTTATAAAGAAGCAAAATACACAACAGTAATTTACCTGCTTTTGAATGAAATTTGTCAGCTGCTCCTAATTTATTCTACAGTATTCTCTAATTCTTTTTCTCTGATGTATCTGATTATCATTTCATTTTTTTGTAAAATATTGCAGACAATACAATCATTATATTCTATATATTTCATAATTGTTAATTATAATATTTGCGAAATAAATAATTTAATATTAATTTTTCAATAAAATAGAAACATTTTTAAATAGAAAAGAAATGACACGTTTGATTAAAAAAAAAAACAGACCATGCACATTCTTTCTTTATTTCGACCGTCGGTTCGTTTGGACCTTATACTTTTGTCGCATACCTACGTGCTTATCTCTGTTTATTCTTCTACCCTTCTATCGCTCCTACCTACAAATATTTCGAGTATCGAAATAATATGTGTCCACTCTTCGTAGTATGGAGACGAACACAAACACACACATATCCTACCTGGAATGATAACTACGAAGCATAGCATAAAGAGGAGACCGAGAATAGGAGAAACTGTATAGCTATATTCCGTCTCATTATCTCGCAGGCTCAATCCTATATGTTTGTCTCTTTTTCTCTCGTTATTTAGTATAGCAGCCGTTACATAGCTCCGTTTCCGTTTATTTACTTTTAGATCACTCCCATTCTAAAGAAGTTTTCACTTCAAAAATCTACTTTTTGTAAAAAATAATTAGACTTACCAAGGGAGTGCAAGGTCTTGTCCTCACGGATTTTGTTCAAATTTTTTTGGATGATAGATTTTGCTGTCCTCCTCACAAATATATATATATATATATATATAGTTATAGGAGCCACTACTCAATAATTTTTGAGATAGTTGCAATTAAAGATGCTAAATAAAGATGCTATGAGCACGGTATAGCTCAGTCAGCAGACCGCTCGACTACCCCCCAAAAGTCGCGGGTTCGAGTCCCGCACTCCGACATCGAACGAGAAAGCATGCCTGCTCCGTCGTGGCTTGAGAGCGTTTGCGCCCCGTGTTTTCACCGGTAAGGCCTGCTTTTATTCGGTTAATTAATTATTCAGCTCACGGTTGCTGTCTAGGCGATTAAAAATCAGGATATACAGGACAATCATCCTACCGGTAGTCATTTATGATAGCGAAACAAGGTCGCTTACATTACGGGACGAAAAGAAATTTAGGGTTTTCGTAAGCAAAGTTCTTCGTCAAATCTTCGGTGCAAAATGCGATGAGGAAACGACTGAGTGGAGAAAACTCCATAACCTAGAAGTAAATCGACTGTACTACAAACCGGACATCATTAACGTAGTAAAATCATGATTAAGATGGGCATGTCCCATAACGCGCATGGGAGAGGATCGAAAAGAAAAAAACTGTTGGGTAGACCGAAACGTAGATGAGAGGACAACATTAGGAGAGATCTTAAGGGGTATATACAGTTAGAATTTTCAAAAAATCGATTTTTTTTTAATTTTATTTTCTTAATGTACATATATTTAAGAATACACACAGAAAATTTCATATCGTTCCGGTGAATATTTTCAAAGTTACAAGCTAATTTGAAAAGGCGTTTCAGAGTGCTTGGAAGTACAAGGTCGGAGCGGCAGCGACTACCTAAAACGCTATCCCTTTTATGCACCTGCCTATTGTATATTTTCCCTTCTAATGTATTTAGATGTATAAAGCAACAGTGTGTTAGTGTTTTGCTATACCTGAAATGTAAATTTGTATTTTTCTAACCCCAAACTGGAAAATATTTAAGAGTGGTAGTCAGTATAAACAACAAAGCCAAGCACTAAACTTGTGAGTTTGTTCATATTTTTTGTGTAATTTTTCGTTAAAATGAAGGCTTCCAGAGAAATCAGAAAATCTCTTAACATACGTAAGTCGAGAACAAAAAAGCGCAAAAATGTTTTTAATCCAAAAACAGCTGAAACGGATGAAAGTAGTTTCAGTGCTTCGGCGAAAAAAATTTAAAGAACAAGAGGAAATTTCAGTTCCACGTGATCCGTCTATTGAGTATCGCATTTTAAATTTTATTACACTATTTGCAGCAATTTCTGAATATGTGAAATGTAACATCTGTGACGGAAATGTCAAGTTTCAAACTGCTTCTGAACGAAAACTTGGTTTTAAAATTGTTTTGCTGTGTGATAAGTGTGCAGATCGTAACATAAATTCTAGTCCTTTTGTCGCGCATTCTTATGAAATAAATCGACGATTTTTATTTGTCATGAGAGTCCTCGGATTAGGGTTAAAAGGTGCAGCAAAATTTTGTGGATTAATGGACATGCGAGCCTTTATATCACAGCCCACCTACGATTTGATAATAGATAATATTCACTCCAGTATAAAAACAGCCACGGAAAAACTTTTTCAAAAGGCTTGTACTGAAGAAAAACATTTGACTTCCGAACATCAAGGCAATGAAGATTCGACAGAATTCACTGTATCTGGCGATGGTACATGGAAAAAGCGAGGGTTTTGTTCCTTGTACGGTGTGACATCATTGATCGGATACTATTCTGGTAAAATCATAGATATTGTTGTGAAAAGTTCCTACTGCAAACAGTGTGAAACTTGGAAGAAGGAACTCAGTACCAAAGAATATAAGGAATGGTATGCAGAACATGAAGATACTTGCACTGCAAATCATTCTGGTTCTTCTGGGAAAATGGAAGTTGATTCAGTCATCGAAATGTTCCAATGTTCATTGAAAAAACTTGGAGTCATGTACAAAAATTACATCGGAGACGGTGACTCCAAAACGTACTTAGGAATTTTAAAGGCTGCACCTTATGGTGATCAAGAAGTTGTAAAAAAAGAATGTATTGAACACGTACAGAAACGAATGGGCACGCGACTCAGAGATTGTGTCAACAAAAATGTTGAAACAGTTGAAAACAAAAAAGAAAAAAAAATAAAAAAAAAAACTCTCGGTGGAAAAGGCAAACTTACTAGAAAAATGATCGATAAGTTGACAGTTTATTATTGCTTAGCAATAAGGAGAAATTGTGATTCTCTTCAAAAAATGTATAATGCTATATGGGCCACACATTACCATTATTGTTCAAGTGACGAAGAACCTCAGCACCACAAGTGCCCGGAAGGACCAGAATCATGGTGCGACTGACAGAAGGCTGCAGCTACCAATCAATTATCCACTTTCAAACATGATTATGAGCCATTACCAAAAGATGTTGCTGAGGCTATACATCCGATTTTCACAGATCTCAGCAGTGAAAATTTATTGGAGAGATGTGTAGGTGGTTTTAACTGTTACGTCTCGAGAAGAGATTTCACGAGTGGCCGCTGTCACCAGTTCCTACTTGAAGAGTAAGAACGAATTTAGAGATTTCTTAACCGGTCACGACCTTGCAGTCGTTTACTCGGATAAGAAAAAGAAAGTCAATGCCCGTTTTTGGGTCAGCCTGCTTATCCAGTACTTTACCCGGGATGGGCTTTACTCGCGGATACCGGAGCGTCGGACGTCAATATGTCAAAGAAAACTCAACCCTGGATGTTAACCAAATCTTTAATCCTTACCTGGTTTCCGGTGCTGGCCAATGAGAGATACAATCCAAATATGTTGACTGAAATTGGCGTTTGAAGGAAGGGTGCAGTTGTTAAATCACAATCACAATGTAGAATAACAATATAGTATATTTTAAAATTTAAATTTAGATTTAAATTGTTACACAATAAACACCTTGTTGCACACACACAATTATTAACGAACTATGTTGACGGAATATTAATTTGGTAACAAATAAAGGACTTAGGCTTGCAAAGATTTATGATAGCAATAATAACTAAGAATAAAATGTTCAAAGTCTATGGCTAAGTTCTATTAAACAAGAAAGAGAGAACTTAGTAAGAAAATTTAAATAAACTGATTGTAAATCAACCTAAGTTATAATACCAAACTAATATTCATAAATCATCGACAACTCGAATCAGATCACACCAGGCAAATTCCGTTCAACTCACGAACACACGATCTAGACACACGCAGTAGTAGGTTAAAATAATAATACTTAAAATCAAAACTAAACGAACATTAGACAAATTTAAGAAACGTACTCAATAATTATATAAGGTGGACTTTATAAGTACACTTGGAGTACTAGAACAAAACTTAAGACAAATTTTTGACAAGTACCAAATGATTATATAAGATGGACTTATAAATGGACTTAGAAAATTATTACAAAACTACTCTTAGAAAAATCCTAGACACGTACTTAATTACTGTATATGGTGGACTTTATAAGTACACTTGGAGTACCAGAACAAAACTAGACAATCCTTAGACAAATCTTAGACACGTACTCGATGATAATTTAAGGTGGACTGACTTCATGGACGAACGTAGCATCGCAAGAAGCGTCCGTTTCGGAAGAGTGGGAGTACCTCCCACTTACGCAAAAATGCTTCCTCCACTACTGACTTCCACACCGTGAGACCCAAGTCAAGGAAAAGAATTCGCTGACAAAAATATTAGTTACTATCAAGCGCGAATTCTTCGAAGAGAAATAGGTATTACTTAGATTGGAATTTTATCAAACGCGAATTCTTCGAAGAGAAATAAGTATTACTTACATTGGAATTTTATCAAGCGCGAATTCTCCGAAGAAAGATAAGTGTCAGTTACATTGGAATGTTATCAAGCGCGAGCTCCTGGAACTGCGCCGTCAGCAAAAATGCACGTGCAGACAGATTATGAGTAACGAATATAATAAAGTATGAATATTTTATGCACATTGAAATAATAATTTAAAAACAATCATTCCATTATAACGTCGACCGATAAGTCAGTACTGGAAGAACGCAATGTCGGTATTACCGACATTTACTTATCGACTAAACTAGTTACCGACCGACACTGTCGGTAATGCAGATTTCTCTATGAACGACAATGGATTCTCAATACTCCAATTTATCCATTCTACAAAATACAATTTATCGATGGTCGTTCATAGGAAATACAGAATTATCTTTACAAAGAATAATAACAATATGGAAAAGAAAAGCATAATTACCAAATATTTAAGTATATATATAGCGTGAAAATAAGGTACATTAGCGCGAACGAAAATGATCTATTATAATTGATCTAATAACTAATGTACATACAAAGTATCGAATTTATATACTAAAACAAACAGTATGAGATATATGTATATATATAAAAAGAAAAATTTTTCTCGCAAGGTTTACATAGTACTTATAGAACTATTTTCACGCAAAATTATACAAACTAAAGTTTAACAAATTACTTTTACGCAAAAATTAGACAGACTAATAATTTTCAAATACGACAGAGTTTACCAAATTTAAAACTTTTTGGTTTAGTGCACGAAATTCGAATTTAGACGTCACTGGACGTGACACCTCCCCCTTAAGAAGAAGAACCATGGGATTTACTCCCGTGGTCTTCGCAATGAACGAAATTTCTGAGTGATTTCGTCATCCATATGAAATTGAACCCGCTTACCAGGTGTATTTTCTGTCTGGCAGCCTCTCGAATCCAAGGTAGGTTGGGTGGCCCCGGAGTTACCGCTTGAAGGTTCTGGTGTCTCCGTGCGCACCGACTGAAGTTCAATTCCATTGTCCGAATTTTTAGTGGGCCGAGCATCCTTCCCGCGCCCCAAATGGAGGAGTAGGCTCGTGATTGAGCCCCAAACTGCACCCAACATATGTAAACTCCAACCATAAACTGTGTGCAGGGCGTACCCCCGAAGAACAGAGTCTATGATCAATTTCACTACCTTAAAAATAAGCACAATTCCAAGAATAGCAGAACTGACCGTTCCGAATTTCAATAGACCGTTCCAAAGTTTAGAGGTCACACTTTCTGCTAATTCACTAACACCTTTTTCACCCACAAAATCCACAAGATTTAACGTGTCAACTTTCACTTTATGTCCAGCTGCTCCTCTCGCGAAAGTGTTCAAAATAGACGGTTGCTCAACAGGGAACATTACATGGTCCCGGAGATCGTCCAAATCCGCCTGTGTATAAATCCCACTAGTCGCGAGCGATCCCGCATCGATGTATCTCCAGACCACATCCGTGTCTGGCAGTAGAATTTGGGGATCCTTTACGTATGTTGGCTTTGGTAGCAGCTGATACCAGGTTCCCTCGATCAAATATACCTGTGGCAGTAGTGCGCTGCACGGTACTTCAGTACCTTTTCTAACTAAAATTCTCGACTTTGGTTTTAAATAAACACTTAAATTTTGATATATCACGGGAAGTTCTCTATAACATAATTCCGAATGTCTTATTTTCACTGGAATAGGGGTGCACTTGACAATATGCGCGACTTCACCGGCCACCACCGCCATGTACCCCGGCCTCTTCATGACCGAGTACGCAAAAACATCTGGGAGAATGTTCGCAAATGCCAACGCGTTTCGAATAACCTGTTGTTCTAGGTTGCACTTCTGTTGTAAGATGTTTATATAGAGAGACTCCAGCTGGTCACGGTGGTGCTTCTCAACGTATACGAACTTTGAATTTATATAGGCGAAAAAATCCATGTTTTGGGGTGTTATTTTTGCCTTTGACGTAAACGTATGACCACTTGTTGTTTCCAAGATAAAAAGTTTAGGATGTTCAGTAGTGACCAGAGTATACCCGCAAATGTGGAGCTCGTTTTTACCTATCAACGCGAAGGCAGTGTCTCCCTCCGTCACCGAGTACATTGTTGTAATATGTGAGATTGCGATTGATGACGTCACTTTGGTGGCGGACCCCTCATACAGTGCCGTATATCGTTCAAAATTACACGACGAACCGGGAACAACTGTCCAAAATGCACAACCGTTTTCGTCTGTAAAACACGTTCCCTCTGAAAAAGTGCACGATATATGTCCTCTAAGAGAAATCAAGTTCTCACCACTTTTCACTATTCCCGTGTAAATTCTAATGTCTGTGCGCACTACACTTTGAACAACCACACTGTCCCACGTACCGTCGGTATCCGAATATTGGGTGCCTTGACACCTACCGTCGGTGGTAATGGAACCCGCTAACGTAACACTTCGAAAGTCTGTCGAGTTAACACGTAGTCCACTAATCTGTGTGAATGAGTTCAACGAAAGTGTACCGGTATTTATCATACTTTTACAAACGTTCGAAGACACTTCGAGTAAATAAATGCGTCGACCGTTATGAACCGCTGAGATATGCGAACTCATTCTACAGTAATAAATTGTTCTGTCTATTTCCACTCTGCACTGATATACGCGCACATTATCATAGTCTGTCAGCTGTAACAGCTGCACGTACGTCACCGACTTGTTGGGCGATGACACGGGTAGATTACACTCCCCGGTCTCCAGCAATGATACCGTGCTGATGTTGGCAGAATTTCCACCACAGTCGTAACCCAAGAGAGCGAAGGCCGTCGTGACGCAACAAAGGATGACGTAGCAATCCTTGGAATTCATCCTTCCTGGTGATAATGTACAGTCAGTGGCAAAACAAATATGTTAGCAAAATATTTTAATATACAAATATTTACGAAAGAAGACTACCTTTTAGATTTCGACAATTTTAGCTTATCTTTATGAACAATCTTACTTTTACCTTTATAACTAATTTTGATGTTATTTTTGGGTAGCACTTCTAGGACCTGGTGGGGACCAGTATATTGGTTTCCCAATTTAGACGTTTGCTGTTTCAAAAGATAGACATCCTGACCAACTTTAAGCTTTTGACCTCTAGCATTTTTATCATAATAATATTTAGATTTAATTTTAGCTCCCACCAAGTTCTGTCTTGCCGCCTTTTGTGCGGTTCTTATTTTATTAACTAAATCCAAATAATATTCTAAGTAGGTATCTTCTAAATTGATTCCCGTTATAACATCTACTGATGGCACATTTGCCTGTTTACCAAAAACCAATTCATGAGGGGTGAATCTTGTTCCCTCATGCGTGCTAGTATTATGAGCGAACATTGCATGGGTGAGCCACTTATCCCACTCGCTTCTTTTATTAATATAATGTTTTAAATATTCAATAAGGACAATATGAGAACGTTCCAAAGATCCGTTCGATTGCGGATGAAATGCAGTGGTTTTAATCTGCTTACAATTATATTGTTTTGATATTGCCCTTAGTAAAGAACCTGTAAAATTTGTGCCCTGGTCTGTCAAAATTGATAGTGGAGCCCCGAAAATATTACAAAAGTTATGAACTAGACCTTCTGCGATGTCGACGGACGTAATTGATTTTAGAGGTACCGCAATGAAATATTTTGTTAGTGCATCCTGAATAGTGAGTACATATTTATTACCCATCTTTGTTTCCTGTAACGGGCCCACGATGTCCATGGCAATCTTGTCGAATGCCGCTCCTGGCGTATCGGTTAATATCATTGGCTCTTTGGATTTAATTCTAACTAATTTCTTAATTTGACAACTTTCACAAATATTAATAAATTCTTGAATATCTTTTTTCATATTTGGCCATTGATATTTTTGTCGAATACGATTATACGTTTTTGTCACACCTTTGTGACCACCGATAGGCGAGGAGTGGCATTCCGCTATAATGTCCTCCCTCTTTTCCGTCTCTGGAATAGATACTTCATTATTACAAACAACTATTTTACAGTTTTCATTTTCGAATGTATTAATAATTTTTCTCAAGATTCGTAACCATAAAATTCCGTCCAAACCTTGGGTCCTCGAGATGCTGACTGATGTTAACCCAAGCTCGCGTGTGACGGATAGCAAAGACCCAATAGCTTCAACCAGCGTTTCAAATTTAGTGGCATTTATTGCCCGTTCTTTAATAGGGATCGCGATTAGCTTATATTTGCCGAATTTCACCACTTTAGCGCGTCCCAGCACCAGTTCTTCAAATTTCGGAAGCTTATGTATTTTACTTAAAGTCTTTGCCCCTTCGTCACACGGAGTTCCGACTAGATCTGTAAAAATAACTAAATTATCGTGTCTTAAATTTAGCGAATCTCTTGTGACTCCTACATTGTCTGTTAGCATTCTTAAATGCGTGTTATGTTCGGTCTCAGTCTGCGGGGAGTAAAGTCTGTCATACGCGGATGAGTCATCCGTATCGTCGACGTCAGAGCCTTCATCGTCCGTTACCGTCCCTGTAACTGGATCGACTGTATCAGATGACGATGAAGTAAGACCAGTCACTCTGTCAGCTGTCTCGTTGACGTCACAGTCCCCGTCGTCGTCCGCAGTTTGTCTAATGTCAAATTTAGTAAGACTGTCGTCCGAATCGAACATATTTATTGGGAGAATTTTTTTACTCTCCACCGGATTTCGCGACAACGCATCTGCGTTCGAATTTGCAGTTCCAGATTTGTATACGATTTTAAATGAGTATTCTGCCAATTTAAGACCCCACTTAACAAGCCTAGATGTAGGATCCTTTACTGATTTCAACCATACTAACGGCCTGTGATCGGTTACCAGAACAAACTCTCTGCCGTACAAATATGGCCTAAAATAACTTGTCGCGTAAACTATTGCCAAAAGCTCCCTTTCAATTGTGGAGTAATTTCTTTCAGCCTGATTCAAAATTCGCGAACAGTAGGAAATAGGCAGATCCTTTCCAACAGGACCTTGGCTCAACACGGCACCGATTGCATAGCCGGATGCGTCTGTCGTTACGTTAAAAGGCAACTCAAAATTTGGATACTGCAAGATTAGTTCTTTACACAAAGAATCACGTAACGAGCAAAAAGCGTTTTCCTGGGCATTCTCCCAGCAAAACAAAACATCCTTTTTCAACAAATCCGTTAGTGGTTTGGCGACTTTAGAGAAGGCAGGAATAAACCTTCTATAATAACCGGCGAGTCCTAAAAATTGACGAACTGATCTTGCGTTCCTCGGACGCGGAAATTCACGGACTGCCTCTAATTTCTTTGGGTCCGGTTTTACACCGTCTTCCCCAATAATGTGTCCTAAATAAATTACCTCCCGTCTCAGAAATTCGCATTTGTCGGGCTGTAATTTCAAATTTGCTTGACGAAGTCTGCGAGCGAGCCTACCAAATTTTATCTCATGCTCGTTAAGTGAACTTGCATAAAGAACGACATCGTCCAAGTAAACAAACATTTCCTCGCCTTGTAAACCGGTCAAGACATGATCCATCAACCGTTGAAAAGTTGCTGGTGCGTTTTTCAAGCCAAAAGGCATTCTACAAAATTCGAAATGACCATACGGGGTCGAGAACGCTGTCTTTCCGCGGTCATCCGGATGCATTCTAATTTGGTGAAATCCGGATTTCAGATCGAAAGTAGAAAAATATTTAGCCGCGCCGAGTTGATCTAAAATTTCGGTGATGTTGGGCAAAGGATATGCATCACCTACTGTTTTTTCATTAAGATTCCGGTAATCGATCACCATGCGCCATTGTTTATTACCTTTTGAATCCGCCTTTTTAGGAACAATCCATATAGGAGAATTATATGGAGAGATGGACGGCTTAATTATCCCGTCAACTAACATTTCTGAAGTCTGTTTCCTAATTTCTTCCTTGTGAACCGGGGGAAATCTATATTGTTTAGTATGCACGGGAACGTTATCAGCTGTTGTTATTTTATGTTCCAAAACATTGGTGCTCCCCAATGGTTCACCTGGCAAATGGAAGACATCGGCGTTTAACTCAATTAATTTTGAAACAGATTTTGCCTCTTCCGTATTCAGATGGTCATGGCGTAAGAGGGATTTGACGGATTCAACCCTGGAGGGTGAGGAAGGTGACTCGGAATTCGAAACATCTGATTTTGGAATTGGATCAGCGGAGTTGGAGGCAAATATTGTATGAATATTGCGTAGGAAACCGGATGGATCAGAGGTATTGGATGCTGAATTCGGAAGTGTACCAATACTATAATCCAATAATTCTACTTTAGGAATTGTCAAATCAACGGATTCAAAAGTCGTATTCGTTACTTTAATATACGCCTTTCCGTTTACGTTCCTAACTAAAGCCTCTCCTGCAAAAACTCCGGGCTGAAGATTCAAACGAGGGACATATCCCTCTGTAGTTTCGACATTATTAATATGAATAGAGCAAATTTTTGACATACGAGACGGAATATTAATTCTCTCCTCTTCTATAAATGAGATTACCTTTTCCGAAATCTGAGGCATCTATTCTCATAGTCAACCAGAGCTGACCTTGACCTCAAGAAATCATTTCCCAAAATACCGTCCGTCTCGACAGGAAAATCATTCCTAAAAAAATGAAATTTTACATACTCCCCGAACATGCAAATATTAGTAGATCCAAGGGTCAAATGACCACCGGGGGAAATTCCTACTAAATGTAAAATTTCAGACTTATTTATTTTAATGTCCATTTGTAATTTATTAATCTTAATCAAATTTACTTGTGCGCCAGTGTCAATTAACAACGTCACGGTACCCGTCAGCTGTTTTGAGGTACACGTGACAAGCGGAGCGGAGACCGTTGGTTCATACATTATTTTTCTGATGTCGACGGTCCTGCTTTTGCCGTCGGACTTGGTGGATGCGGACCCGGAGGGGGAACCCGACGCGCGTCTGTTACCGGCTTCCCCCTCCCCGTTTCCCGCCACGCGTTTATTTTCAATGTATTTTAATTTCCTACAGTCAGCTTTAAAATGACCAAAATTTTTGCAATAATTACATCGTTTCCGAAATGAACCCCTAACGTTTCGAGGAGAATTACTTCTACTTCCGCTCGGTTCACTGCGATCTTTCCCTTTACTATTCTTTTTCCAACAATAGTTTTCACTATGTCCGCGCTTTCCACAAAAGTTGCATACCACAACCTGTCTAATCACCCTTACTTTTGGGTTACTGTCTTTAACGACCGACAACTTGTTCCTAGCCGCATCAGCCTGTATCTGTTTATCGATTTTTAAAAGACAAACCAACGCTGAGCTAAAATCGTGATATTTTTCAAAACGCAATGATGTGCGATACTCAGGAGAAAGGCCTCTTATAAAGGCGTCTAAACCCTCCTCCTCTATTTTTCGTTCTACAGAGCGTTCCAATCTACCTAACTGCTTCGATTCTTCGTCAATGATCGACTGCGTCAAATCACGGATTCTACTAAAATAATCAAGGACGTGTTCTCCTGGTTTCTTAAATTCGGTTGCCAATTGTCCGCGATAGTAATTTGCGCCGTACGATGGTAAGAACGCGTCCTTCAAACGTTCAATTAACTGTTCCACACGAGTTACCTTAATATGTTCAATAACGACGTAAGCATGCTAACTTAACTTCGAAATCAACGATCTGGTCAACGAGTTTTCTAATTTGTCAGAATAATTTTCGGGCAACGAATCGAGAGCTCTCTTACATGCTCTCGCGAACTGGTTTACGGAAATATTGTGACCGTCAAACTTCGGAACCCCCTCTGTAATTTCGCGAATTTTGATCGACGGGCAACCGCTTCGCGGTTGTGGGGTTGGCGGTCGCAAAGAGGCCAATGTACTCCTTAATAACTCGTTCTCTCGCCTAAGGCGATTCATTTCCAAATTATACTTATCCATATCGTCGACGGGCGTTATCGAGCGCCCACGCGCGGGAACTGGGCGAGGCGACCCGCCCCGGGAGTCACCGGGCGTCCGGGATACTGTGATAAATGAATCCACCGGAGTACGCGTCCTCTCAAATCCTCGGAAGTCGCCCGAATATTCATCATCTGATCTTTGATTCTCTCCTCCCCCCAATCTCTAATCTGCGCTCTCTTCGCTCTAGTTCCCGCCTATGTGCTTCGATTTCTGATTCCCTCTTGTCTAGTTCCTCTTGTCTTTTAAATATTTCTATTTGAACTTTGCCTAACTGCTCTTGAATCAGCATTATATCTTCCATCTTTCGTCTGATTTCGCTTTTCTTTATCCAAAAATTCCCTACTAGTTCCAATTGGAGATTCTGCTCCAGCGCGTGCACGTTCCGATGCCATTTTAAATTGTAATAGTTTAGTTTAAACAATCAAACAAAACAAAAACAAAACCTATACGAAACAATCCGAAAGTCCAAGTAAGTAAACCGTAGCAAATATCCGACAAACTACGAGTATCGCGAGGTGACCAAACCGTATTGTTGGGCTATCCCACCGCTGTCACCAATTTTTTTTTTTTTTTACTTGTTACGTCTCGATAAGAGATTTCACGAGTGGCCGCTGTCACCAGTTCTTACTTGAAGAGTAAGAACGAATTTAGAGATTTTTCAACCGGTCACGACCTAACAGTCGTTTACTCGGATAAGAGAAAGAAAGTCAATGCCTGTTTCGGGTCAGCCTGCTTATCCAGTACTTTACCCGGGATAGGCTTTACTCGCGGATACCGGAGCGTCGGACGTCAATATGTCAAAGAAAACTCAACCCTGGATGTTAACCAAATCTTTAATTCTTACCTGGTTTCCGGTGCTGGTCAATGGGAGATGCAATCCAAATTTGCCGACTGAAATTGGCGTTTGAAGGAAGGGTGCAGTTGTTAAATCACAATCACAATGTAGAATAACAATATAGTATATTTTAAAATTTAAATTTAGATTCAAATTGTTACACAGTAAACACCCTGTTGCACACACACACACACAATTATTAATGAACAATGTCAACGGAATATTAATTTGGTAATAAATAAAGGACTTAGGCTTGCAAAGATTTATGATAACAATAATAACTAAGAATAAAATGTTCAAAGTTAATGACTAAGTTCTATTAACAAGAGAGAGAGAACTTAGTAACAAAATTTAAATAAAATGATTGTAAGTCAACCTAAGTCAAAATACCAAGTTAATATTCATAAATTGTCGATAATCGAATCACATCACACCAGATAAATGCCGTTCAACTCACGAACACACGATTTAGACATACGCAGTAGTAGATTATTATAATAATACTTAAAATCAAATCTAGACGAATATTAGACAAACTTAAGACACGTACTCAATAATTATATAAGGTGGACTTTGTAAGTACACTTGGAGTACAAGAACAAAACATAAGACAAATTTTTGTCACGTACTAAATGATTATATAAGATGGACTTATAAATGGACTTAGAAAAATATTACAAAACTAGTCAATCTTTAGACTAAGTTTAGACAAATCTTAGACACGTACTCGATGATAATTTAAGGTGGACTGACTTCATGGACGAACGTAGCATCGCAAGAAGCGTCCGTTTCGGAAGAGTGGGAGTACCTCCCACTTACGCAAAAATGCTTCCTCCACTACTGACTTCCACACCGTGAGACCCAAGTCAAGGAAAAGAATTCGCTGACAAAAATATTAGTTACTATCAAGCGCGAATTCTTCGAAGAGAAATAGGTATTACTTAGATTGGAATTTTATCAAGCGCGAATTCTTCGAAGAGAAATAAGTATTACTTACATTGGAATTTTATCAAGCGCGAATTCTCCGAAGAAAGATAAGTGTCAGTTACATTGGAATGTTATCAAGCGCGAGCTCCTGGAACTGCGCCGTCAGCAAAAATGCACGTGCAGACAGATTATGAGTAACGATATATAATAAAGTATGAATATTTTATGCACATTGAAATAATAATTTAAAAACAATCATTCCATTATAACGTCGACCGATAAGTCAGTACTGGAAGAACGCAATGTCGGTATTACCGACATTTACTTATCGACTAAACTAGTTACCGACCGACACTGTCGGTATTGCAGATTTCTCTATGAACGACAATGGATTCTCAATACTCCAATTTATCCATTCTACAAAATACAATTTATCGATGGTCGTTCATAGGAAATACAGAATTATCTTTACAAAGAATAATAACAATATGGAAAAGAAAAGCATAATTACCAAATATTTAAGTATATATATAGCGTGAAAATAAGGTACATTAGCGCGAACGAAAATGATCTATTATAATTGATCTAATAACTAATGTACATACAAAGTATCGAATTTATATACTAAAACAAACAGTATGAGATATATGTATATATATAAAAAGAAAAATTTTTCTCGCAAGGTTTACATAGTACTTATAGAACTATTTTTACGCAAAATTATACAAACTAAAGTTTAACAAATTACTTTTACGCAAAAATTAGACAGACTAATAATATTCAAATACGACAGAGTTTACCAAATTTAAACTTTTTGGTGTAGTGCACGAAATTCGAATTTAGACGTCACTGGACGTGACATATGAATGCAATAGGAATTACACTTGGGCCCAATGCGCCTTCATATGCCGAAAAAGAAGATAAAAAGCGCGTGAACATTTCCGATCTCAGAGCGCGTGAGAGCACCCGAGATGAAAGGATGGCTCGCAGACAGCATCAGCTTGAGTTTTTAGAAGCTGCTGAATCGGCGGTGGGTGTATTATATGGTCCTGGAATAGACAACTCCATGTAAGTTAAAAAAAAATTTTTTTATCCCATGTAAAGTGCATTCCAAACTTTAAACGCGTTTTTCTCAAAATGGTGTTATTAAAGTCGGTGACCAACATTACTCGAAAACGGCTAAACCGATTAGTCTCAAAAAAAACACGACCTTCTTAAATATATTTTTTAGTAATTAATCAAAGATTTTTTCTCTCCAATAGATATTTTTTTTTTATAAAAAATTAAAGGCCGAAATTTCGGTGAAGAATAGATTTTTTTATTTGAGAAACCGCTATTTTGTCAAAAAATTTTATTTTGCCTATTCCTTCAATTAATTACTAGATTTAAAATTATTTTAACGAAATCTGTTTGGTTTTTTAATTTTAGATGATCCAGTTCCGAGATATAGTTGTCACCGCAAAACGTCTTTTTTGAGAGGAGCTCCTGGAGATCAGCTGTAGCTCTTTTTCAAATAAATATTTTTACTAGAACTAAGTCTTAAAATACAGTTAAAAGATACTATAATATGTGTATAAATTTTTGGATCAATAAATTTAAAAGGTTTCTCAGAAAAAAATTCTGGAAAATTCACTTTTTTTCCTAATGTCAATTGATAGTAATAATAATATTGTTCAGGATTGACATATATTATTAAGAAACCCCCTCCACTATTTGAGCGCGTTTGTTAGTCAGGTGTGTCTGTGTTGCGTAGTCCGCGGTATTGTCGCGGACTACTTGGTGCGGGTATTGTGTGTATTAATGCGCGAGTTTGGGCTAGCGAGCTCATCGCGCTATGTGCGTCGCGCCCAGTGATCCCACTCGTATGATAATTATCGTACGCGTACGATAATTTGAGGCCGTGTACGATCCGAAATTCAGCCTGTATGATCCAATTTTGAATTTCGAAAACTTGAAGGCGGTTTTTTTTTTTGAATTTTGCAAAAGGTGCACCCCTACCACCCCCAGCACTACCACCACCACCACCACCACGATCCGTGTACGATCTCTGTACGAACAAGTCTTTCTCCCTGTGGTACGCCGTTTTTACCTTTTTCACGATAGGGTTTTGAAGTTAAAGACTCAAAAAAAAAAGGTCATCAACTTTTTGTTCCAACAAAAGTTGGAACTTGCACTTTTTTTCCAGATTTTGAAAATCCTGTCCGAGAAATTATTGGAATTCACATTTTTTCCGGGGCGTACGATAATTTTCTGGTGTGTACGATAACTTTACGCCCCTCCCAGTGAACACAAGACCTTCATATGATGTCATACGTACGTCATAAAGTCATCTTCAAATTTTTTCGTACAAATGACGGAACCCAGTAAACACAAGTCCTTAAAATGATGTCATACGTACGTCATAAAGTCATCTTCAAATTTTTTCGTACAAATGACGGAACCCAGTAAACACAAGTCCTTAAAATGATGTCATACGTATGTCATAAAGTCATCTTCAAATTTTTGAAGTGAAAAGTTACTTTATTTATGACCTCAATATTAAGTCATATGTTCTGACATAAAAATGACGTAATAATTCCATCATATTCTTACAGCAAAAAACAAAAAGTTAAATTTTTTTTTAACTTTGTATTCTGAGACAATAAATTAAGTATATAATATTGTAAAATTGTTTACTTGCATTAGTTTAATTTACAAAAAATAAATTAAAAATTTTTTTTAATTAAATAAAAAAAAATGAAACTAACTCAGCTTACTTTTTCTGAAAAGTACATTTGAAAACAAATATTTAAAAAACATTCTAACAGGTTTAATTTTTAAGAAGTTATAGCTATTTCAAAGAAAATCGCTATTTTTTCAAAAATTAAAAATTTTTTTTGGGTTTGGTAAAAAAGTTTGAAATTATTCTGAAAATTGTTTTTCATAGGGTAGCATAGGATAAAAAAACTTTCAGCAAAATCGAAAGGGGTCGGAGTCAAAAGTGACTGATTTAACGTGGAATGTCCCATATATATATATATATATATATATATATATATATATATATATATATCATAAACTTTCATGTGTACTGATTTTTGCCTCTGAATATCTTTTGAACGCTTAATTGAACCGCCAAAACATAAAACACCATTTTTATAGAGCAGTTAATTTCCTAAAAAAATTTGTATTGCCCTTCTTATAATAGTAATTTATTATCGATTTATAAAATTCATAAACAAAAATGAAATTTGTCTAAAAATCATCAAATTTAAATCTTTAATATCATTCAAATGGTGAGGTTTACGAAAAAAATAAAAAATATCTTTTTTATAGAGCATTAAATTTCCTACAAAATTCTTCTAAAACATTTTTTTGTACAATCAATTAATGATGAGGTATGAAATTTATTCTATTGGACTGAGAAAAAAAATAAAAAACTGTGGTGCGGAGGATTTTCCTATTAAAATTAGGAGCTCATATTTGGTGAGAATATTTTTATGGTGTCTAGCAAACTTATTTTTCCGTAGCACTTGTAAAAAAAAAATAATTGATTTTTTTAAACCACCCTAATATATATATATATATTTTTAAAAACGGTGACGGTAAGTCACCTTATAATAATATATTTTCAGTGCATTAAATAAAAATGTCTAATGGTTATTGTACCACCGGTGGTACACGTTGCATATAACGTGTTAATTATAATGTATAATAATTATTTATGTAATATTTTATTATTTAATATTATTTAATAATTATATATATTATTATAATTAATTATATATAGATTAGTAATATAATGGAATTTAGTACAAGTTCGCATGGCTCAGTGAGGCAAATGACCATCCAGTAGTAATGTCCACCCAGTAATCGTTTGTTCTCGAGTTAAAATCCCGGACAAGAGAAAAAAATTATACGTCATATACTTGTAAGAAATTCGGCAACAACTAGACATATGTATGACATCATTGCTTTTTTGTTCTTTTGTTTCGTCAGGTCAGCCTAACGTCATATTTATTACGTAAAAGTCTTACGTCAATAAGTGCGAAATAATGAGTCACATGTGAATCATTTCTGACCTATTATCTTACGTAAATCATGACATCGCGCAAAATCATTTTGACGTCATTTTGACGTAAATGTGTTCACTGGACTGTGTCGATCAGACGAACTATAGTCTCTGGGATCACTGGGACTGTCACGCTTGTGCGAGCGTGGAGGAGCGTGAAGAGAACCGGCGGCGAGAGCGAGTGACAAAAGCGATACTATATGAGTGATTAGAGAATGACTAGCGTGTGAATAGTGAATGAGTAGCGAGTTGCGGTAAGATTGCGGATATTCGCGGGTTTCGTGCGTTTTGCGAAGTCAGAGTGAGTGTAGGAGATTGTGAATTGCAATTGTATACGTATTATACTTGTCGAAATAAAGAATATTTTCTATATCTTAAATGGTACCGGCAACACGGGGAGATTAGATATCCTTAGCCGGATATAAAACGATTGATTTCCCTACAATAATAATAATAATAATAATAATAATAATAATAATAATAATAATAATAATAATAATAATAATAATAATAATAATAATAATAATAATAATAATAATAATAATAATAATAATAATAATAATAATAATAATAATAATAATAATAATAACCCTATGTGGGTACCGGGGAAGAATAGACTCAACGTAATCCCTGCGTGTCGTATAAGGCGACTAAAAGGGAATCCACTTGGTGGGTTAACCACCCCCAAGTGTGCAAGAGGGTTCCATAGACGAGAAGCCAGGCCTCGGACGAGCGATGTGACGGTCAAGAACATCGCGGGAACAAACAGCTCCACCATAATAACAATGACAGGGAAAGTGCAATGGACGAAGGTAACAGACCAAATAGAGATGTGTTACGGGAAATGCTCCCAGTAACCACTCTAGGAGGGAAACAAAGACAAAAAATGAGAAGGTCGGATGCAATAAGCAGACACCTCATACTTTGCTATTACAAGGTCACAAAACTAGAGAGAGACAGAACTGACTATAGAACGCAATTACACAAAGAATTCACAAACAGATACCCGGAATTAAGTTTCATAACTGAACAAAGATTTGCAGATCAGGTAAGAACAATAATTAGAAACAACAGAATACCTCAACCAGAACTCGACAATATCAAACAACAAGTAAAAGAAACATTAGAGAAGCCTGGCACACAAACAACACAGGAGCAATACGATAATACACGCAATAACAGAGAAACACACAACCAAACCAACAGAGAGCCAGATCAAGAAGTACAAGAAAGAGAAAGAACAGAACAGCAACAGCAAAAAGAAGTACAAACACAGCACCAATCACAAACACCCACATACGCAGACACAGAGGAGCAGTACAAATTAACCTACATAGAATGCAAGGACACAAACATACACATCATACCATTCATAAAAAAGCCACCAAACACCCCGAACACTGACACCCTAATACACCACATCAACAAAATCATACAAAATAGAATAAAAGATAGCACAACCATGGAAGAACTTGAACTGCTTATATACACAGGAGCATTAACAATCACAAAAATGCACTCCAAAAAAAGAAGGACACAGACAGCCAGCACTGAAAGGTAATCACGATACCAGCATGGCAACATAGGCTACAAAAAAAACCAGAGAAGTTAAGGAAAAAAGTAGGACAACTAACACAACACATAAACAATAAGATAACAAACAGAAACAAAAAGAAATAGATAGAACGGATACCTAAACAACAAGCAATAGAAGAAATGGACCAAAAGAAACATAAATTACAGGCACTGGCCAAGCGGCTTAGACGCTACAAGAAAAGCGAAAACAAAAGAGAACAAAATACAATATTTATCACAAACCAAAAGAAATTTTACAGAACACTAGAGAAAACGAATACAAACGACACAATCATCCAGCCACCGAACACAGCAGATATAGAAAAGTTCTGGAGTAATATATGGTCAAATGCACAACAACACAATCAACAGACGCACTGGATACAGAAAGAGCAAAATAAATACAACAAATGACTAAAGTAACAATAACGCCTCACGACATCACCAAAACAATAGCTAACACACACAGCTGGAAAGCACCCGGGAAAGACAAAATAGCTAACTATTGGGTAAAAAAATTTACATCAGCGCATACACATCTGGAAAAACTATTCAACAGCTATATTAAGAAGCCACACACAACACCAACCACACTAACACAAGGAATAACATATCTTATACCAAAAGACACAACAGACGCAACCAACCCAGCGAAATATCGACCAATTACATGCCTACCTACAATATACAAGATTCTGACATCGATTATTGCACAGAAACTAATGGCACACACAACACACAACAATATAATCAGTGAAGAACAAAAAGGATGCTGTAAAGGAAGCCAAGGATGCAAAGAACTATTGGTAATCGACTCGGAAATAACGCAAATTGGGCAGAGATCGCTGCATTACGCATACATAGACTACCAAAAGGCTTTCGACAGTGTACCTCATTCATGGCTGATTAAAATACTTGAAATATACAAAGTAAACCCAGAACTAATACAATTTTTAGAGAAAATAATAGGAAATTAGAGTACAACACTAAACATACAAACAAACAAAGGTACCATCTCAACAAAATCCATACTAATAAGAAGAGGGATATTTCAAGGAGACTCACTAAGCTAAGAAATTAGAGTACAACACTAAACATACAAACAAACAAAGGTACCATCTCAACAAAATCCATACTAATAAGAAGAGGGATATTTCAAGGAGACTCACTAAGCTCTTTTTGGTTCTGTCAGGCCCTAAACCCACTATCAAGCATGCTAAATGACACGATATACGGCTACAATATCACTGGAACAAATCTACACAAAATCACACATCTACTGTACATGGATGACCTAAAACTGTTTGCAGCAAATAACCACCAACTAAATTATCTACTTAAGGTCACTGAAACACTCAGGACAGTCATAAAAATGACGCTAGAGGCAGACAAGTGTAAAAAAATCAGCCTAATTAGAGGACAACAAACCAAACAGGAAGACTACATACTAGACGAAAACGACAACCAAATAGAGGCAATGACAGAAACGGACAGCTACAAATAACTAGGATACAAACAGAAAATAGGAATAGAAAACGCAGTAATCAAAGAAGAATTGAAACACAGATACAGACAGAGATTGATTAAAATACTCAAGACAGAACTTACAGCAAGAAACAAAACAAAAGCAATAAACACATATGCAATAGCAGTACTAACATACTCTTTTGGTATAGTAAGCTGGACCGAGACAGACCTGGAAGCACTTAACACGCTCACACGAACACAATGCAACAAACATAAAATGCATCACAGACACGCAGCAACGGAAAGATTCACAATTAGCCGAGAAGAAGGAGGAAGAGGATACATAGATATTCGAAACCTCAACTACAAACAAATAGACAACCTAAAAAAATATTTTATAAAGCTAGCAGAAAATAGCAAAATACATAGAGCAATAATACACACAGAGACGTCAGCTACACCATTACAACTCAATAACCACACATACAATCCATTACAACAGAAGAAAAAAAAGAAAACTGAAAACAAAAAACACTGCACGGCAAGCACCCACACCAATTAGCACAAGAACACATTGACCCACAAGCATCCAATGCATGGCTAAAAAAGGTAACCTATATGGTGAAACTGAAGGCTTCATGATAGCCATCCAAGACCAAGTAATCAACACCAGGTATTACAGTAAACTCATAATTAAAGACCCGAATACAAAAACAGATAAGTGCAGATTATGTAAAATACAGATAGAAACAATAAAACACATCATAGGCGGATGCACAATACTTGGTAACACAGAATACACCAGACGACACGACAATGTAGCAAAAATAGTACACCAACAACTTGCCATAAAACATAGACTAATCAAACAACAAACACCCACATACAAATACTCACCACAAACCATACTAGAAAACAAAGAGTACCAACTATATTTGAACAGAAGCATCACAACAGATAAAACCATAGCGCACAACAAACCAAACATAACACTTACAGACAAAAAGAATAAAACAACACAGCTAATAGAAATATCTATACCAAACACAACAAATATACAAAAAAAAATAGGAGAAAAAATACAAAAATACATAATGCTAGCTGAGGAAATAAAAGACATGTGGCATCAAAAAAAGTTAGAAACGATACCTATTATAATATCAACCACAGGAAACATACCAAAAATTCTACACCAGTAAATACGTAAAACCCAACTACATCCAAACATATACATACAGCTACAGAAGTCAATTATTATCGACACGTGCTCTATAGTCAGGGAAACACTCAACTCTCAATAACAAAAAAGAAATAGAGAGAGCATGCTTGACTATAAAGTCCGCAAGTTTCTCTAGAAAAAGGCCAGACCGAAGTCTGAGAGAGAAATGATAAAAAAATAATAATAATATTCATACCAATAATAATAATAATAATAAAAATAATAGTAATTAAAATAATAATAATTTTAATAATAATAATTTTAATAATATTACCGATAATAATAATAATAATAATAATAATAATAATAATAATAATAATAATAATAATAATAATAATAATAATAATAATAATTTCAATAATAATAATAATAATAATAATAATAATAATAATAATAATAATAATAATAATAATAATAATAATAATAATTTCAATAATAATAATAATAATAATAATAATAATAATAATAATAATAATAATAATAATAATAATAATAATAATAATAATAATAATAATAATAATAATAATAATAATAATAATAATAATAACAATAACAATAATAATAATAATAACAATAATAACAATACTAATAACAATAATAATAATAACAATAATAATTATTATATATAAAATCAATATATAATAATTATATAATAATAACAATAATAATAATGATAATAATAATTACAGACAGGGACTTTCAGCGACCGATGGAAGGTGGCGAGGCTGGTCCTCATCCCTAAGGGTAAGGGGGACCCCAGCACGCCATCGGCCTACCGGCCGCTGAGCCTACTGGACACGACGAGAAAACTTTACAAACAGTTACTTAGACAGAGACTTACAGAGACGATTGAAGCTGGGGGAGGCCTCTCAGACCGTCAGTTCCGCTTCCGAAGGGGTCGGTCGACCGTTGGCGCGATCCAAAGGGTCGTTGACACCTTCCGGGAAACAGACAGATACTGCCACGCAACGCGACCTATCGTGTTGCTGGCGACATTAGACGTTAGGAACGCCCTCAACTCAGCCAGGTGGGTGGACATCTTGCAAGCGCTCAAAAACGCTTTCGGGGTTCCACCGTACTTGCTCCGGGTGGTGAAGGATTACCTACGAAACAGACGACTGACGTACAAGACGACAGAAGGACACATGACGAGACAGATCACCGCTGGGGTTGCCCAAGGATCTATCCTCGGACCGGATTTTTGGAACGCGACCTATGACAGCCTGCTCAGACTGGAACTCCCGCTTGACGTATCTCTCGTCGCATACGCCGATGACGCAGCGGCGGTGATCGTGGAGCGGACCCCAGAGCTGGCGCAGTTAAAACTGAACCAGACAATAAGACGAGTCAGACGGTGGATGACAGACCACGGACTGCAACTCGCGACGGAAAAGACAGAACTGCTGATCCTCACAAAGAGACGCATACAGACGAGACTACCCATGACGGTTGGGACAGAAACAATCGTGACCAGGGGAAAGTCAAGTATCTGGGTGTAACCTTAGATACGAAGATGACCTTCTGGCCTCACATACAAAGGACAGCCCAGATGGCGGCCGAAAGAGTAAAATCCTTAAGCCGCCTGATGGCAAACACGAACGGACCGAGAACAAGGAAACGGAGACTACTGATGTCGACAGCCCACTCGATCCTTCTGTACGGGGCAGAAGTCTATTCAGACTCCCTGAAGACAAAGAAGTACTGCCACGCAATGATGACGATACAGAGACAGAGCGCGCTGAGGATCGCCTGCTCCTACCGGACAGTCTCTGCGCAGGCTGTTCTGGTCGTGGCAGGCGTGATTCCCATAGATCTCCTTGCTTTTGAGCGCAAGAGGATCTACGGAAGAAGCGCAGACACGAGACTACAAGACGCAACACCGACAGAAAGGGACAACACTATGCGCGCGTGGCAACAGCGCTGGACGGAAGAAAGAACAGGCAACTGGACAAGACGACTCATCAAGGACCTAAGACAGTGGACAAAACGAGACTTCGGGGACGTAAACTTTTACGTAACACAACTCTTGACAGGACACGGGTACTTCCGACAAAACCTCTACAGAATGTACAGAGTACAGACACCAAACTCCAAATACTGTGGACACGAACGAGACGACGCGAAACATACCTTCTTCGCATGCGACCGCTGGACTGACCTAAGACGGAAACGTGAAGCGACCGTAGGAGACATCACCCCTGAAAACATCGTGGAGGTGATGCTCCACGGAAAGGACTGGTGGCAATTAGTCGCCACATATACGGAGACTATTCTAAGACAGAAAAATGCGGACGGCTGCCTGACATGACGGACCTGATGCAAGACAACAGACTGAACGAGACACAGAACACAACAGACGAATAACAATACGACACACGGACAAGACCCCCAACCAGAAGTAATACTAAAGTAATCCCTGGTTGGGGGGAGACGCGGACGACTACGCGGACAGAAGCGGATTTTCCCCTCGCCTGAACAAGGAAAGATCAGGGGAGGGGGGTTTAGCTGATATGCGTGTTGGACGAAAGGACGAGACGAGAGTTCAGCACACGGGGGTCGACTCTGCTTCTGACGTCGAGGGGCGATCCTCGACTACGGGGGCAGGGCCGACGCCTATGGTCTATAAAAGATTTGCCTTTACTTTTTACCACGATAAAAAAAAAAAAAAAAAAAAAAAAATAATAATAATAATAATAATAATAATAATAAAAAAAAAAAAAAAAAAAATAATAATAATAATAATAATAATAATAAAAATAATAATAATAATAATAATAATAATAAAAATAATAATAATAATTATAATAATAATAATAATAATAATAATTTTTTTATCTTGAGGTTTGTATACCCGAGCGCTCAGTCTCTGGACAATTGTGCCCAGGCCCCCTGCGTGGAAAAACTTATTACCATAGCAGTCCCGTGGGCAGTCCCGACTCCCTTCAAAGCGCAGGAGTCTGGCCGCCCCTGAGCCCACTACGTCGAAGTTGTTGTCGCTGGTCCCAAAGACATACTTTCTGACGTCCGCGAGCCCAACGCTTTGAGTTATGAGATGGAGGGGGGTATCCTCTCCTTCGCCACACCTGCCGCAGACCGAGTCTTATGCAAGGCCCAGTCGCGTAAGGTGCTTTCTAGGGTGCCAGTGCCCGGTGACCAATCCTACCACCAGCCTCAATTAAGCTCGGTCCAGGTTGATCAGCTCGGTACCTAGCTCCTCTAAAGGCCCTGAAAACAGAGCCTTCGTGTGCCTCATGCCAGGGCCTTGCACCCAGAGATCCCTGAAGCGGTCCGTAGCCCACTTCTTAGATCTTCACCGCATGAGCCCCTCTGACACGCTGATGTGGCATTGGCTTGCCAGATCGTGCTCCCTTGACGTCTAAGAAGACACATAACGTGGCTTCTTTTCTGTCGAGGGCACCTTCTATCTCGCGAACGAGGCCATGAAGAGCTGTCTTAACAGACTTACCTGCTTGGTAAGCGCGCTGTGATTGCTGCACCGGCATCCTCGCCAGCGCTATATCCCTTATGAACCTATCAACGAGTCTTTCCAGCGTTTTCAGCAGGAAAGACGTCAAGCTGATAGGCCTGAAAGCCTTGGCTTGGTCATATTTGTCTTTTCCCATTTTTGGGATAAAGACTGTTTTGACCTCCCGCTATGGCTTAGGTACGTATCTCAAGGCGAGACACGCTCTAAAGACACGGATCAGATGCTTGACTATGTTACGTCTCGAAAAGAGATTTCACGAGTGGCCGCTGTCACCAGTTCTTACTTGAGGAGTAAGAACGAATTTAGAGATTTCTCAACCGGTCACGACCTACAGTCGTTTACTCGGATAAGAGAAAGAAAGTCAATGCCTGTTTTGGGTCAGCCTGCTTATCCAGTACTTTACCCGGGATAGGCTTTACTCGCGGATACCGGAGCGTCGGACGTCAATATGTCAGAGAAAACTCAACCCTGGATGTTAACCAAATCTTCAATTCTTACCTGGTTTCCGGTGCTGGCCAATGGGAGATGCAATCCAAATATGCTGACTGAAATTGGCGTTTGAAGGAAGGGTGCAGTTGTTAAATCACAATCACAATGTAGAATAACAATATAGTATATTTTAAAATTTAAATTTAGATTTAAATTGTTACACAATAAACACCTTGTTGCACACACACACAATTATTAATGAACAATGTTAACGGAATATTAATTTGGTAATAAATAAATGACTTAGGCTTGCCAAGATTTATAATAGCAATAATAACAAAGAATAAAATGTTCAAAGTCAATGACTAAGTTCTATTAAACAAGAGAGAGAGAACTTAGTAACAAAATTTTAAATAAATTGATTGTAAATCAACCTAAGTTAAAAATACCAAGTTAATATTCATAAATCGTCGATAATCGAATAAGATCACACCAGGCAAATGCCGTTCAACTCACGAACACACGATTTAGATATACGCAGTAGTAGATTAATATAATATTACTTAAAATCAAAACTAAACGAACATCAGACAAATTTAAGAAACGTACTCAATAATTATATAAGGTGGACTTTATAAGTACAATTGGAGTACTAGAACAAAACTTAAGACAAATTTTTGACAAGTACCAAATGATTATATGAGATGGACTTATAAATGGACTTAGAAAAATATTACAAAAAACTAGACAATCTTTAGACTAAGTTTAGACAACTCTTAGGGAAAATCTTAGACATGTACTCAATTACTGTATATGGTGGACTGACTTCATGGACGAACGTAGCATCGCAAGAAGCGTCCGTTTCGGAAGAGTGGGAGTACCTCCCACTTACGCAAAAATGCTTCCCCCACTACTGACTTCCACACCGTGAGACCCAAGTCAAGGAGAAGAATTCGCTGACAAAAATATTAGTTACTATCAAGCGCGAATTCTTCGAAGAGAAATAGGTATTACTTACATTGGAATTTTATCAAGCGCGAATTCTTCGAAGAGAAATAAGTATTACTTACATTGGAATTTTATCAAGCGCGAATTCTCCGAAGAAAGATAAGTGTCAGTTACATTGGAATGTTATCAAGCGCGGGCTCCTGGAACTGCGCCGTCAGCAAAAATGCACGTGCAGACAGATTATGAGTAACGAATATAATAAAAGTATGAATATTTTATGCACATTGAAATAATAATTTAAAAACAATCATTCCATTATAACGTCGACCGATAAGTCAGTACTGGAAGAACGCAATGTCGGTATTACCGACATTTACTTATCGACTAAACTAGTTACCGACCGACACTGTCGGTAATGCAGATTTCTCTATGAACGACAATGGATTCTCAATACTCCAATTTATCCATCCTACAAAATACAATTTATCGATGGTCGTTCATAGGAAATACAGAATTATCTTTACAAAGAATAATAACAATATGGAAAAGAAAAGCATAATTACCAAATATTTAAGTATATATATAGCGTGAAAATAAGGTACATTAGCGCGAACGAAAATTATCTATTATGATTGATCTAATAACTAATGTACATACAAAGTATCGAATTTATATACTAAAACAACAGTAGGAGATATATGTATATATATGAAAAAGAAAAATTTTTCTCGCAGGGTTTACATAGTACTTATAGAACTATTTTCACGCAAAATTATACGAACTAAAGTTTAACAAATTACTTTTACGCAAAAATTAGACAGACTAATAATATTCAAATACGACAGAGTTTACCAAATTTAAAACTTTTGGGTGTAGTGCACGAAATTCGAATTTAGACGTCACTGGACGTGACACCTCCCCCCTTAAGAAGAAGAACCATGGGATTTACTCCCGTGGTTTTCGCAACGAACGAAATTTCTGAGTGATTTCGTCATCCATATGAAATTGAACCCGCTTACCAGGTGTATTTTCTGTCTGGCAGCCTCTCGAATCCAAGGTAGGTTGGGTCGCCCCGGAGTCACCGCTTGAAGGTTCTGGTGCCTCCGTGCGCACCGACTGAAGTTCAATTCCATTGTCCGAATTTTGAGTGGGCCGAGCATCCTTCCCGCGCCCCAAATGGAGGAGTAGGCTCGTGATTGAGCCCCAAACTGCACCCAACATATGTAAACTCCAACCATAAACTGTGTGCAGGGCGTACCCTCGAAGAACCGAGTCTATGATTAATTTCACTATTTTAAAAATAAGCACAATTCCAAGAATAGCAGAACTGACCGTTCCGAATTTCAATAGACCGTTCCAAAGTTTAGAGGTCACACTTTCTGCTAATTCACTAACACCCTTTTCACCTACAAAATCCACAAGATTTAACGTGTCAACTTTCACTTTATGTCCAGCTGCTCCTCTCGCGATAGTGTTCAAAATAGACGGTTGCTCAACAGGGAACATTACATGGTCCCGGAGATCGTCCAAATCCGCCTGTGTATAAATCCCACTAGTCGCGAGCGATCCCGCATCGACGTATCTCCAGACCACATCCGTGTCTGGCAGTAGAATTTGGGGATCCTTTACGTATGTTGGCTTTGGTAGCAGCTGATACCAGGTTCCCTCGATCAAATATTCCTGTGGCAGTAGTGCGCTGCACGGTACTTCAGTACCTTTTCTAACTAAAATTCTCGACTTTGGTTTTAAATAAACACTTAAATTTTGATATATCACGGGAAGTTCTCTATAACATAATTCCGAATGTCTTATTTTCACTGGAATAGGGGTGCACTTGACAATATGCGCGACTTCACCGGCCACCACCGCCATGTACCCCGGCCTCTTCATGACCGTGTACGCAAAAACATCTGGGAGAATGTTCGCAAATGCCAACGCGTTTCGAATAACCTGTTGTTCTAGGTTACACTTCTGTTGTAAGATGTTTATATAGAGAGACTCCAGCTGGTCACGGTGGTGCTTCTCAACGTATACGAACTTTGAATTTATATAGGCAAACAAATCCATGTTTTGGGGTGTTATTTTTGCCTTTGACGTAAACGTATGACCACTTGTTGTTTCCAAGATAAAAAGTTTGGGATGTTCAGTAGTGACCAGAGTATACCCGCAAATGTGGAGCTCGTTTTTACCCATCAACGCGAAGGCAGTGTCTCCCTCCGTCACCGAGTACATTGTTGTAATATGTGAGATTGCGATTGATGACGTCACTTTGGTGGCGGACCCCTCATACAGTGCCGTATATCGTTCAAAATTACACGACGAACCGGGAACAACTGTCCAAAATGCACAACCGTTTTCGTCTGTAAAACACGTTCCCTCTGAAAAAGTGCACGATATATGTCCCCTAAGAGAAATCAAGTTCTCACCACTTTTCACTACTCCCGTGTATATTCTAATGTCTGTGCGCACTACACTTTGAACAACCACACTGTCCCACGTACCGTCGGTATCCGAATATTGGGTGCCTTGACACCTACCGTCGGTGGTAATGGAACCCGCTAACGTAACACTTCGAAAGTCTGTCGAGTTACCACGTAGTCCACTAATCTGTGTGAATGAGTTCAACGAAAGTGTACCGGTATTTATCATACTCTTACAAACGTTCGAAGACACTTCAAGTAAATAAATGCGGCGACCGTTATGAACCGCTGAGATATGCGAACTCATTCCACAGTAATAAATTGTTCTGTCTATTTCCACTCTGCACTGATATACGCGCACATTATCATAGTCTGTCAGCTGTAACAGCTGCACGTACGTCACCGACTTGTTGGGCGATGACACGGGTAGATTACACTCCCCGGTCTCCAGCAATGATACCGTGCTGATGTTGGCAGAATTTCCACCACAGTCGTAACCCAATAGAGCGAAGGCCGTCGTGACGCAACAAAGGATGACGTAGCAAACCTTGGAATTAATCCTTCCTGGTGATAATGTACAGTCAGTGGCAAAACAAATATGTTAGCAAAAATATTTTGATACACAAATATTTACGAAAGACGATTACTTTTTAGATTTCGACAATTTTAGCTTATCTTTATGAACAATCTTACTTTTACCTTTATAACTAATTTTGATGTTATTTTTGGGTAGCACTTCTAGGACCTGGTGGGGACCAGTATATTGGTTTCCCAATTTAGACGTTTGCTGTTTCAAAAGATAGACATCCTGACCAACTTTAAGCTTTTGACCTCTAGCATTTTTATCATAATAATATTTAGATTTAATTTTAGCTCCCACCAAGTTCTGTCTTGCCGCCTTTTGTGCGGTTCTTATTTTATTAACTAAATCCAAATAATATTCTAAGTAGGTATCTTCTAAATTGATTCCAGTTATAACATCTACTGATGGCACATTTGCCTGTTTACCAAAAACCAATTCATGAGGGGTGAATCTTGTTCCCTCATGCGTGCTAGTATTATAAGCGAACATTGCATGGGTGAGCCACTTATCCCACTCGCTTCTTTTATTAATATAATGTTTTAAATATTCAATAAGGACAATATGAGAACGTTCCAAAGATCCGTTCGATTGCGGATGAAATGCAGTGGTTTTAATCTGCTTACAATTATATTGTTTTGATATTGCCCTTAGTAAAGAACCTGTAAAATTTGTGCCCTGGTCTGTCAAAATTGATCGTGGAGCCCCGAAAATATTACAAAAGTTATGAACTAGACCTTCTGCGATGTCGACGGACGTAATTGATTTTAGAGGTACCGCAATGAAATATTTTGTTAGTGCATCCTGAATAGTGAGTACATATTTATTACCCATCTTTGTCTCCTGTAACGGGCCCACGATGTCCATGGCAATCTTGTCGAATGCCGCTCCTGGCGTATCGGTTAATATCATTGGCTCTTTGGATTTAATTCTAACTAATTTCTTAATTTGACAACTTTCACAAATATTTATAAATTCTTGAATATCTTTTTTCATATTTGGCCAATGATATTTCTGTCGAATACGATTATACGTTTTTGTCACACCTTTGTGACCACCGATAGGCGAGGAGTGGCATTCCGCTATAATGTCCTCCCTCTTTTCCGTCTCTGGAATAGATACTTCATTATTACAAACAACTATTTTACAGTTTTCATTTTCGAATGTATTAATAATTTTTCCCAAGATTCGTAACCATGAAATTCCGTCTAAACCTTGGGTCCTCGAGATGCTGACTGATGTTAACCCAAGCTCGCGTGTGACGGATAGCAAAGACCCAATAGCTTCAACCAGCGTTTCAAATTTAGTGGCATTTATTGCCCGTTCTTTAATGGGGATCGCGATTAGCTTATATTTGCCGAATTTTACCACTTTAGCGCGTCCCAGCACCAGTTCTTCGAATTTCGGAAGCTTATGTATTTTACTTAAAGTCTTTGCCCCTTCGTCACACGGAGTTCCGACTAGATCTGTAAAAATAACTAAATTATCGTGTCTTAAATTTAGCGAATCTCTTGTGACTCCTACATTGTCTGTTAGCATTCTTAAATGCGTGTTATGTTCGGTCTCAGTCTGCGGGGAGTAAAGTCTGTCATACGCGGATGAGTCATCCGTATCGTCGACGTCAGAGCCTTCATCGTCCGTTACCGTCCCTGTAACTGGATCGACTGTATCAGATGACGATGAAGTAAGACCAGTCACTCTGTCAGCTGTCTCGTTGACGTCACAGTCCCCGTCGTCGTCCGCAGTTTGTCTAATGTCAAATTTAGTAAGACTGTCGTCCGAATCGAACATATTTATTGGGAGAATGTTTTTACTCTCCACCGGATTTCGCGACAACGCATCTGCGTTCGAATTTGCAGTTCCAGATTTGTATACGATTTTAAATGAGTATTCTGCCAATTTAAGACCCCACTTAACAAGCCTAGATGTAGGATCCTTTACTGATTTCAACCACACTAACGGCCTGTGATCGGTTACCAGAACAAACTCTCTGCCGTACAAATATGGCCTAAAATAACTTGTCGCGTAAACTATTGCCAAAAGCTCCCTTTCAATTGTGGAGTAATTTCTTTCAGCCTGATTCAAAATTCGCGAACAGTAGGAAATAGGCAGATCCTTTCCAACAGGACCTTGGCTCAACACGGCACCGATTGCATAGCCGGATGCGTCTGTCGTTACGTTAAAAGGTAACTCAAAATTTGGATACTGCAAGATTGGTTCTTTACACAAAGAATCACGTAACGAGCAAAAAGCGTTTTCCTGGGCATTCTCCCAGCAAAACAAAACATCCTTTTTCAACAAATCCGTTAGCGGTTTGGCGACTTTAGAGAAGGCAGGAATAAACCTTCTATAATAACCGGCGAGTCCCAAAAACTGACGAATTGATTTTGCGTTCCTCGGACGCGGAAATTCACGGACTGCCTCTAATTTCTTTGGGTCCGGTTTTACACCGTCTTCCCCAATAACGTGTCCTAAATAAATTACCTCCCGTCTCAGAAATTCGCATTTGTCGGGCTGTAATTTTAAATTTGCTTGACGAAGTCTGCGAGCGAGCTTACCAAATTTTATCTCATGCTCGTTAAGTGAACTTGCATAAAGAACGACATCGTCCAAGTAAACAAACATTTCTTCGCCTTGTAAACCGGTCAAGACATGATCCATCAACCGTTGAAAGGTTGCTGGCGCGTTTTTCAAGCCAAAAGGCATTCTACAAAATTCGAAATGACCATACGGGGTCGAGAACGCTGTCTTTTCGCGGTCATCCGGATGCATTCTAATTTGGTGAAATCCGGATTTCAGATCAAAAGTAGAAAAATATTTAGCCGCGCCGAGTTGATCCAAAATTTCGGTGATGTTGGGCAAAGGATATGCATCACCTACTGTTTTTTCATTAAGATTCCGGTAATCGATCACCATGCGCCATTGTTTATTACCTTTTGAATCCGCCTTTTTAGGAACAATCCATATAGGAGAATTATATGGAGAGATGGACGGCTTAATTATCCCGTCAACTAACATTTCTGAAGTCTGTTTCCTAATTTCTTCCTTGTGAACCGGGGGAAATCTATATTGTTTAGTATGCACGGGAACGTTATCAGCAGTTGTTATTTTATGTTCCAAAACATTGGTGCTCCCCAATGGTTCACCTGGCAAATGGAAGACATCGGCGTTTAACTCAATTAATTTTGAAACAGATTTTGCCTCTTCCGTATTCAGATGATCAAGGCGTAAGAGGGATTTTACGGATTCAACCCTGGAGGGTGAGGAAGGTGACTCGGAATTCGAAACATCTGATTTTGGAATTGGATCAGCGGAGTTGGAGGCAAATATTGTATGAATATTGCGTAGGAAACCGGATGGATCAGAGGTATTGGATGCTGAATTCGGAAGAGTACCAATACTATAATCCAATAATTCTACTTTAGGAATTGTCAAATCAACGGATTCAAAAGTCGTATTCGTTACTTTAATATACGCCTTTCCGTTTACGTTCCTAACTAAAGCCTCTCCTGCAAAAACTCCGGGCTGAAGATTCAAACGAGGGACATATCCCTCTGTAGTTTCGACATTATTAATATGAATAGAGCAAATTTTTGACATACGAGACGGAATATTAATTCTCTCCTCTTCTATAAATGAGATTACCTTTTTCCGAAATCTGAGGCATCTATTCTCATAGTCAACTAGAGCTGACCTTGACCTCAAGAATTCATTTCCCAAAATACCGTCCGTCTCGACAGGAAAATCATTCCTAACCAAATGAAATTTTACATACTCCCCGAACATGCAAATATTAGTAGATCCAAGGGTCAAATGAC